>NC_134490.1:33864584-34164584 GCF_040206685.1 Ascaphus truei
GCGCGAGCGTCCCGCTTCATACTATAACTAGGCGTCTCGGAGCAGCACGTACAGGGAGCGCGAGCGTCCCGCTTCATACTATAACTAGGCGCCTCGGAGCAGCACGTACAGGGAGCGCGAGCGTCCCGCTTCATACTATAACTAGGCGTCTCGGAGCAGCACGTACAGGAGCGCGAGCGTCCCGCTTCATACTATAACTAGGCACCTCGGAGCAGCACGTACAGGGAGCGCGAGCGTCCCGCTTCATACTATAACTAGGCGCCTCGGAGCAGCACGTACAGGGAGCGCGAGCGTCCCGCTTCATACTATAACTAGGCGCCTCGGAGCAGCACGTACAGGGAGCGCGAGCGTCCCGCTTCATACTATAACTAGGCGTCTCGGAGCAGCACGTACAGGGAGCGCAAGCGTCCCGCTTCATACTATAACTAGGCGTCTCGGAGCAGCACGTACAGGGAGCGCGAGCGTCCCGCTTCATACTATAACTAGGCGCCTCGGAGCAGCACGTACAGGGAGCGCGAGCGTCCCGCTTCATACTATAACTAGGCGTCTCGGAGCAGCACGTACAGGGAGCGCGAGCGTCCCGCTTCATACTATAACTAGGCATCTCGGAGCAGCACGTACAGGGAGCGCGAGCGTCCCGCTTCATACTATAACTAGGCGCCTCGGAGCAGCACGTACAGGGAGCGCGAGCGTCCCGCTTCATACTATAACTAGGCGTCTCGGAGCAGCACGTACAGGGAGCGCGAGCGTCCCGCTTCATACTATAACTAGGCGCCTCGGAGCAGCACGAACAGGGAGCGCGAGCGTCCCGCTTCATACTATAACTAGGCGCCTCGGCGCAGCACGTACAGGGAGCGCGAGCGTCCCGCTTCATACTATAACTAGGCGCCTCGGAGCAGCACGAACAGGGAGCGCGAGCGTCCCGCTTCATACTATAACTAGGCGTCTCGGAGCAGCACGTACAGGGAGCGCGAGCGTCCGCTTCATACTATAACTAGGCGTCTCGGGGCAGCACGTACAGGGAGCGCGAGCGTCCCGCTTCATACTATAACTAGACGTCTCGGAGCAGCACGTACAGGGAGCGCGAGCGTCCCGCTTCATACTATAACTAGGCGTCTCGGAGCAGCACGTACAGGGAGCGCGAGCGTCCCGCTTCATACTATAACTAGGCGTCTCGGAGCAGCACGTACAGGGAGCGCGAGCGTCCCGCTTCATACTATAACTAGGCGCCTCGGAGCAGCACGTACAGGGAGCGCGAGCGTCCCGCTTCATACTATAACTAGGCGCCTCGGAGCAGCACGTACAGGGAGCGCGAGCGTCCCGCTTCATACTATAACTAGGCGTCTCGGAGCAGCACGTACAGGGAGCGCGAGCGTCCCGCTTCATACTATAACTAGGCGTCTCGGAGCAGCACGTACAGGGAGCGCGAGCGTCCCGCTTCATACTATAACTAGGCGCCTCGGAGCAGCACGAACAGGGAGCGCGAGCGTCCCGCTTCATACTATAACTAGGCGTCTCGGAGCAGCACGTACAGGGAGCGCGAGCGTCCCGCTTCATACTATAACTAGACGTCTCGGAGCAGCACGTACAGGGAGCGCGAGCGTCCCGCTTCATACTATAACTAGGCGCGTCGGAGCAGCACGTACAGGGAGCGCGAGCGTCCCGCTTCATACTATAACTAGACGTCTCGGAGCAGCACGTACAGGGAGCGCGAGCATCCCGCTTCATACTATAACTAGGCGTCTCGGAGCAGCACGTACAGGGAGCGCGAGCGTCCCGCTTCATACTATAACTAGGCGTCTCGGAGCAGCACGTACAGGGAGCGCGAGCGTCCCGCTTCATACTATAACTAGGCGTCTCGGAGCAGCACGTACAGGGAGCGCGAGCGTCCCGCTTCATACTATAACTAGGCGTCTCGGAGCAGCACGTACAGGGAGCGCGAGCGTCCCGCTTCATACTATAACTAGGCGTCTCGGAGCAGCACGTACAGGGAGCGCGAGCGTCCCGCTTCATACTATAACTAGGCGTCTCGGAGCAGCACGTACAGGGAGCGCGAGCGTCCCGCTTCATACTATAACTAGGCGTCTCGGAGCAGCACGTACAGGGAGCGCGAGCGTCCAGCTTCATACTATAACTAGGCGCCTCGGAGCAGCACGTACAGGGAGCGCGAGCGTCCCGCTTCATACTATAACTAGACGTCTCGGAGCAGCACGTACAGGGAGCGCGAGCGTCCCGCTTCATACTATAACTAGGCGTCTCGGAGCAGCACGTACAGGGAGCGCGAGCGTCCCGCTTCATACTATAACTAGGCGTCTCGGAGCAGCACGTACAGGGAGCGCGAGCGTCCCGCTTCATACTATAACTAGGCGTCTCGGAGCAGCACGTACAGGGAGCGCGAGCGTCCCGCTTCATACTATAACTAGGCGTCTCGGAGCAGCACGTACAGGGAGCGCGAGCGTCCCGCTTCATACTATAACTAGGCGTCTCGGAGCAGCACGTACAGGGAGCGCGAGCGTCCCGCTTCATACTATAACTAGGCGTCTCGGAGCAGCACGTACAGGGAGCGCGAGCGTCCAGCTTCATACTATAACTAGGCGCCTCGGAGCAGCGCGTACAGGGAGCGCGAGCGTCCCGCTTCATACTATAACTAGGCGCCTCGGAGCAGCACGTACAGGAGCGCGAGCGTCCCGCTTCATACTATAACTAGGCGCGTCGGAGCAGCGCGTACAGGGAGCGCGAGCGTCCCGCTTCATACTATAACTAGGCGCGTCGGAGCAGCGCGTACAGGGAGCGCGAGCGTCCCGCTTCATACTATAACTAGGCGCCTCGGAGCAGCACGTACAGGGAGCGCGAGCGTCCCGCTTCATACTATAACTAGGCGCGTCGGAGCAGCGCGTACAGGGAGCGCGAGCGTCCCGCTTCATACTATAACTAGGCGTCTCGGAGCAGCACGTACAGGGAGCGCGCGAGCGTCCCGCTTCATACTATAACTAGGCGCCTCGGAGCACCACGTACAGGGAGCGCGAGCGTCCCGCTTCATACTATAACTAGGCGTCTCGGAGCAGCACGTACAGGGAGCGCGAGCGTCCCGCTTCATACTATAACTAGGCGCCTCGGAGCAGCACGTACAGGGAGCGCGAGCGTCCCGCTTCATACTATAACTAGGCGCCTCGGAGCAGCACGTACAGGGAGCGCGAGCGTCCCGCTTCATACTATAACTAGGCATCTCGGAGCAGCACGTACAGGGAGCGCGAGCGTCCCGCTTCATGCTATAACTAGGCGTCTCGGAGCAGCACGTACAGGGAGCGCGAGCGTCCCGCTTCATACTATAACTAGGCGTCTCGGAGCAGCACGTACAGGGAGCGCGAGCGTCCCGCTTCATACTATAACTAGGAGTCTCGGAGCAGCACGTACAGGGAGCGCGAGCGTCCCGCTTCATGCTATAACTAGGCGTCTCGGAGCAGCACGTACAGGGAGCGCGAGCGTCCCGCTTCATACTATAACTAGGCGTCTCGAGCAGCACGTACAGGGAGCGCGAGCGTCCCGCTTCATACTATAACTAGGCGTCTCGGAGCAGCACGTACAGGGAGCGCGAGCGTCCCGCTTCATGCTATAACTAGGCGCCTCGGAGCAGCACGTACAGGGAGCGCGAGCATCCCGCTTCATACTATAACTAGGCGCCTCGGAGCAGCACGTACAGGGAGCGCGAGCGTCCCGCTTCATACTATAACTAGGCGCCTCGGAGCAGCACGTACAGGGAGCGCGAGCGTCCCGCTTCATACTATAACTAGGCGTCTCGGAGCAGCACGTACAGGGAGCGCGAGCGTCCCGCTTCATACTATAACTAGGCGTCTCGGAGCAGCACGTACAGGGAGCGCGAGCGTCCCGCTTCATACTATAACTAGGCGCCTCGGAGCAGCACGTACAGGGAGCGCGAGCATCCCGCTTCATACTATAACTAGGCGTCTCGGAGCAGCACGTACAGGGAGCGCGAGCGTCCCGCTTCATACTATAACTAGGCGTCTCGGAGCAGCACGTACAGGGAGCGCGAGCGTCCCGCTTCATACTATAACTAGGCGCGTCGGAGGAGCACGTACAGGGAGCGCGAGCGTCCCGCTTCATACTATAACTAGGCGCCTCGGAGCAGCACGTACAGGGAGCGCGAGCGTCCCGCTTCATACTATAACTAGGCGCCTCGGAGCAGCACGTACAGGGAGCGCGAGCGTCCCGCTTCATACTATAACTAGGCGTCTCGGAGCAGCACGTACAGGGAGCGCGAGCGTCCCGCCTCATACTATAACTAGGCGTCTCGGAGCAGCACGTACAGGGAGCGCGAGCGTCCCGCTTCATACTATAACTAGGCTCCTCGGAGCAGCACGTACAGGGAGCGCGAGCGTCCCGCTTCATACTATAACTAGGCGTCTCGGAGCAGCATGTACAGGAGCGCGAGCGTCCCGCTTCATACTATAACTAGGAGCCTCGGAGCAGCACGTACAGGAGCGCGAGCGTCCCGCTTCATACTATAACTAGGAGCCTCGGAGCAGCACGTACAGGGAGCGCGAGCGTCCCGCTTCATACTATAACTAGGCGTCTCGGAGCAGCACGTACAGGGAGCGCGAGCGTCCCGCTTCATACTATAACTAGGCTCCTCGGAGCAGCACGTACAGGGAGCGCGAGCGTCCCGCTTCATACTATAACTAGGCGTCTCGGAGCAGCACGTACAGGGAGCGCGAGCGTCCCGCTTCATACTATAACTAGGCGTCTCGGAGCAGCACGTACAGGGAGCGCGAGCGTCCCGCTTCATACTATAACTAGGCGTCTCGGAGCAGCACGTACAGGGAGCGCGAGCGTCCCGCTTCATACTATAACTAGGCGCCTCGGAGCAGCACGTACAGGGAGCGCGAGCGTCCCGCTTCATACTATAACTAGGCGTCTCGGAGCAGCACGTACAGGGAGCGCGAGCGTCCCGCTTCATACTATAACTAGGCGTCTCGGAGCAGCACGTACAGGGAGCGCGAGCGTCCCGCTTCATACTATAACTAGGCGCCTCGGAGCAGCACGTACAGGGAGCGCGAGCGTCCCGCTTCATACTATAACTAGGCGTCTCGGAGCAGCACGTACAGGGAGCGCGAGCGTCCCGCTTCATACTATAACTAGGCGTCTCGGAGCAGCACGTACAGGGAGCGCGAGCGTCCCGCTTCATACTATAACTAGGCGTCTCGGAGCAGCACGTACAGGGAGCGCGAGCGTCCCGCTTCATACTATAACTAGGCGCCTCGGAGCAGCACGTACAGGGAGCGCGAGCGTCCCGCTTCATACTATAACTAGGCGTCTCGGAGCAGCACGTACAGGGAGCGCGAGCGTCCCGCTTCATACTATAACTAGGCGCCTCGGAGCAGCACGTACAGGGAGCGCGAGCGTCCCGCTTCATACTATAACTAGGCGCCTCGGAGCAGCACGTACAGGGAGCGCGAGCGTCCCGCTTCATACTATAACTAGGCGCCTCGGAGCAGCACGTACAGGGAGCGCGAGCGTCCCGCTTCATACTATAACTAGGCGTCTCGGAGCAGCACGTACAGGGAGCGCGAGCGTCCCGCTTCATACTATAACTAGGCGTCTCGGAGCAGCACGTACAGGGAGCGCGAGCGTCCCGCTTCATACTATAACTAGGCGCCTCGGAGCAGCACGTACAGGGAGCGCGAGCGTCCCGCTTCATACTATAACTAGGCGCCTCGGAGCAGCACGTACAGGGAGCGCGAGCGTCCCGCTTCATACTATAACTAGGCGCCTCGGAGCAGCACGAACAGGGAGCGCGAGCGTCCCGCTTCATACTATAACTAGGCGTCTCGGAGCAGCACGTACAGGGAGCGCGAGCGTCCCGCTTCATACTATAACTAGACGTCTCGGAGCAGCACGTACAGGGAGCGCGAGCGTCCCGCTTCATACTATAACTAGGCGCCTCGGAGCAGCACGTACAGGGAGCGCGAGCGTCCCGCTTCATACTATAACTAGGCGTCTCGGAGCAGCACGTACAGGGAGCGCGAGCGTCCCGCTTCATACTATAACTAGGCGTCTCGGAGCAGCACGTACAGGAGCGCGAGCGTCCCGCTTCATACTATAACTAGGCGTCTCGGAGCAGCACGTACAGGGAGCGCGAGCGTCCCGCTTCATACTATAACTAGGCGTCTCGGAGCAGCACGTACAGGGAGCGCGAGCGTCCCGCTTCATACTATAACTAGGCGTCTCGGAGCAGCACGTACAGGGAGCGCGAGCGTCCCGCTTCATACTATAACTAGGCGCCTCGGAGCAGCACGTACAGGGAGCGCGAGCGTCCCGCTTCATACTATAACTAGGCGTCTCGGAGCAGCACGTACAGGGAGCGCGAGCGTCCCGCTTCATACTATAACTAGACGTCTCGGAGCAGCACGTACAGGGAGCGCGAGCGTCCCGCTTCATACTATAACTAGGCGTCTCGGAGCAGCACGTACAGGGAGCGCGAGCGTCCCGCTTCATACTATAACTAGGCGTCTCGGAGCAGCACGTACAGGGAGCGCGAGCGTCCCGCTTCATACTATAACTAGGCGTCTCGGAGCAGCACGTACAGGGAGCGCGAGCGTCCCGCTTCATACTATAACTAGGCGCCTCGGAGCAGCACGTACAGGGAGCGCGAGCGTCCCGCTTCATACTATAACTAGGCGTCTCGGAGCAGCACGTACAGGGAGCGCGAGCGTCCCGCTTCATACTATAACTAGGCGTCTCGGAGCAGCACGTACAGGGAGCGCGAGCGTCCCGCTTCATACTATAACTAGGCGCCTCGGAGCAGTACGTACAGGGAGCGCGAGCGTCCCGCTTCATACTATAACTAGGCGTCTCGGAGCAGCACGTACAGGGAGCGCGAGCGTCCCGCTTCATACTATAACTAGGCGTCTCGGAGCAGCACGTACAGGGAGCGCGAGCGTCCAGCTTCATACTATAACTAGGCGCCTCGGAGCAGCACGTACAGGGAGCGCGAGCGTCCCGCTTCATACTATAACTAGGCGCCTCGGAGCAGCACGTACAGGGAGCGCGAGCGTCCCGCTTCATACTATAACTAGGCGTCTCGGAGCAGCACGTACAGGGAGCGCGAGCGTCCCGCTTCATACTATAACTAGGCGTCTCGGAGCAGCACGTACAGGGAGCGCGAGCGTCCCGCTTCATACTATAACTAGGCGTCTCGGAGCAGCACGTACAGGGAGCGCGAGCGTCCCGCTTCATACTATAACTAGGCGTCTCGGAGCAGCACGTACAGGGAGCGCGAGCGTCCCGCTTCATACTATAACTAGGCGCCTCGGAGCAGCACGTACAGGGAGCGCGAGCGTCCCGCTTCATACTATAACTAGGCGCCTCGGAGCAGCACGTACAGGGAGCGCGAGCGTCCCGCTTCATACTATAACTAGGCGCTCGGAGCAGCACGTACAGGGAGCGCGAGCGTCCCGCTTCATACTATAACTAGGCGCCTCGGAGCAGCACGTACAGGGAGCGCGAGCGTCCCGCTTCATACTATAACTAGGCGCCTCGGAGCAGCACGTACAGGGAGCGCGAGCGTCCCGCTTCATACTATAACTAGGCGTCTCGGAGCAGCACGTACAGGGAGCGCGAGCGTCCCGCTTCATACTATAACTAGGCGCCTCGGAGCAGCACGTACAGGGAGCGCGAGCGTCCCGCTTCATACTATAACTAGGCGCCTCGGAGCAGCACGTACAGGGAGCGCGAGCGTCCCGCTTCATACTATAACTAGGCGCCTCGGAGCAGCACGTACAGGGAGCGCGAGCGTCCCGCTTCATACTATAACTAGGCGTCTCGGAGCAGCACGTACAGGGAGCGCGAGCGTCCCGCTTCATACTATAACTAGGCGCCTCGGAGCAGCACGTACAGGGAGCGCGAGCGTCCCGCTTCATACTATAACTAGGCGCCTCGGAGCAGCACGTACAGGAGCGCGAGCGTCCCGCTTCATACTATAACTAGGCGTCTCGGAGCAGCACGTACAGGGAGCGCGAGCGTCCCGCTTCATACTATAACTAGGCGTCTCGGAGCAGCACGTACAGGGAGCGCGAGCGTCCCGCTTCATACTATAACTAGGCGTCTCGGAGCAGCACGTACAGGGAGCGCGAGCGTCCCGCTTCATACTATAACTAGGCGTCTCGGAGCAGCACGTACAGGGAGCGCGAGCGTCCCGCTTCATACTATAACTAGGCGTCTCGGAGCAGCACGTACAGGGAGCGCGAGCGTCCCGCTTCATACTATAACTAGCGTCTCGGAGCAGCACGTACAGGGAGCGCGAGCGTCCCGCTTCATACTATAACTAGGCGCCTCGGAGCAGCACGTACAGGGAGCGCGAGCGTCCCGCTTCATACTATAACTAGGCGTCTCGGAGCAGCACGTACAGGGAGCGCGAGCGTCCCGCTTCATACTATAACTAGGCGTCTCGGAGCAGCACGTACAGGGAGCGCGAGCGTCCCGCTTCATACTATAACTAGGCGCCTCGGAGCAGCACGTACAGGGAGCGCGAGCGTCCCGCTTCATACTATAACTAGGCGCCTCGGAGCAGCACGTACAGGGAGCGCGAGCGTCCCGCTTCATACTATAACTAGGCGCCTCGGAGCAGCACGTACAGGGAGCGCGAGCGTCCCGCTTCATACTATAACTAGGCGTCTCGGAGCAGCACGTACAGGGAGCGCGAGCGTCCCGCTTCATACTATAACTAGGCGCCTCGGAGCAGCACGTACAGGGAGCGCGAGCGTCCCGCTTCATACTATAACTAGGCGTCTCGGAGCAGCACGTACAGGGAGCGCGAGCGTCCCGCTTCATACTATAACTAGGCGTCTCGGAGCAGCACGTACAGGGAGCGCGAGCGTCCCGCTTCATACTATAACTAGGCGTCTCGGAGCAGCACGTACAGGGAGCGCGAGCGTCCCGCTTCATACTATAACTAGGCGTCTCGGAGCAGCACGTACAGGGAGCGCGAGCGTCCCGCTTCATACTATAACTAGGCGCGTCGGAGGAGCACGTACAGGGAGCGCGAGCGTCCCGCTTCATACTATATCTAGGCGCCTCGGAGCAGCACGTACAGGGAGCGCGAGCGTCCCGCTTCATACTATAACTAGGCGCCTCGGAGCAGCACGTACAGGGAGCGCGAGCGTCCCGCTTCATACTATAACTAGGCGTCTCGGAGCAGCACGTACAGGGAGCGCGAGCGTCCCGCTTCATACTATAACTAGGCGTCTCGGAGCAGCACATACAGGGAGCGCGAGCGTCCCGCTTCATACTATAACTAGGCGTCTCGGAGCAGCACGTACAGGGAGCGCGAGCGTCCCGCTTCATACTATAACTAGGCGCCTCGGAGCAGCACGTACAGGGAGCGCGAGCGTCCCGCTTCATACTATAACTAGGCTCCTCGGAGCAGCACGTACAGGGAGCGCGAGCGTCCCGCTTCATACTATAACTAGGCGTCTCGGAGCAGCACGTACAGGGAGCGCGAGCGTCCCGCTTCATACTATAACTAGGCGCCTCGGAGCAGCACGTACAGGGAGCGCGAGCGTCCCGCTTCATACTATAACTAGGCGTCTCGGAGCAGCACGTACAGGGATCGCGAGCGTCCCGCTTCATACTATAACTAGGCGCCTCGGAGCAGCACGTACAGGGAGCGCGAGCGTCCCGCTTCATACTATAACTAGGCGTCTCGGAGCAGCACGTACAGGGAGCGCGAGCGTCCCGCTTCATACTATAACTAGGCGTCTCGGAGCAGCACGTACAGGGAGCGCGAGCGTCCCGCTTCATACTATAACTAGGTCTCGGAGCAGCACGTACAGGGAGCGCGAGCGTCCCGCTTCATACTATAACTAGGCGCCTCGGAGCAGCACGTACAGGGAGCGCGAGCGTCCCGCTTCATACTATAACTAGGCGCCTCGGAGCAGCACGTACAGGGAGCGCGAGCGTCCCGCTTCATACTATAACTAGGCGTCTCGGAGCAGCACGTACAGGGAGCGCGAGCGTCCCGCTTCATACTATAACTAGGCGTCTCGGAGCAGCACGTACAGGGAGCGCGAGCGTCCCGCTTCATACTATAACTAGGCGTCTCGGAGCAGCACGTACAGGGAGCGCGAGCGTCCCGCTTCATGCTATAACTAGACGTCTCGGAGCAGCACGTACAGGGAGCGCGAGCGTCCCGCTTCATACTATAACTAGGCGTCTCGGAGCAGCACGTACAGGGAGCGCGAGCGTCCCGCTTCATGCTATAACTAGACGTCTCGGAGCAGCACGTACAGGGAGCGCGAGCGTCCCGCTTCATACTATAACTAGGCGTCTCGGAGCAGCACGTACAGGGAGCGCGAGCGTCCCGCTTCATACTATAACTAGGCGTCTCGGCGCAGCACGTACAGGGAGCGCGAGCGTCCGCTTCATACTATAACTAGGCGCCTCGGAGCAGCACGAACAGGGAGCGCGAGCGTCCCGCTTTATACTATAACTAGGCGCCTCGGCGCAGCACGTACAGGGAGCGCGAGCGTCCCGCTTCATACTATAACTAGGCGCCTCGGAGCAGCACGAACAGGGAGCGCGAGCGTCCCGCTTTATACTATAACTAGGCGCCTCGGCGCAGCACGTACAGGGAGCGCGAGCGTCCCGCTTCATACTATAACTAGGCGTCTCGGGGCAGCACGTACAGGGAGCGCGAGCGTCCCGCTTCATACTATAACTAGACGTCTCGGAGCAGCACGTACAGGGAGCGCGAGCGTCCCGCTTCATACTATAACTAGGCGTCTCGGAGCAGCACGTACAGGGAGCGCGAGCGTCCCGCTTCATACTATAACTAGGCGTCTCGGAGCAGCACGTACAGGGAGCGCGAGCGTCCCGCTTCATACTATAACTAGGCGCCTCGGAGCAGCACGAACAGGGAGCGCGAGCGTCCCGCTTCATACTATAACTAGGCGTCTCGGAGCAGCACGTACAGGGAGCGCGAGCGTCCCGCTTCATACTATAACTAGACGTCTCGGAGCAGCACGTACAGGGAGCGCGAGCGTCCCGCTTCATACTATAACTAGGCGTCTCGGAGCAGCACGTACAGGGAGCGCGAGCGTCCCGCTTCATACTATAACTAGGCGTCTCGGAGCAGCACGTACAGGGAGCGCGAGCGTCCCGCTTCATACTATAACTAGGCGTCTCGGAGCAGCACGTACAGGGAGCGCGAGCGTCCCGCTTCATACTATAACTAGGCGCCTCGGAGCAGCACGTACAGGGAGCGCTAGCGTCCCGCTTCATACTATAACTAGGCGCGTCGGAGCAGCGAGTACAGGGAGCGCGAGCGTCCCGCTTCATACTATAACTAGGCGCCTCGGAGCAGCACGTACAGGGAGCGCGAGCGTCCCGCTTCATACTATAACTAGGCGCCTCGGAGCAGCACGTACAGGGAGCGCGAGCGTCCCGCTTCATACTATAACTAGGCGTCTCGGAGCAGCACGTACAGGGAGCGCGAGCGTCCCGCTTCATACTATAACTAGGCGCCTCGGAGCAGCACGTACAGGGAGCGCGAGCGTCCCGCTTCATACTATAACTAGGCGCCTCGGAGCAGCACGTACAGGGAGCGCGAGCGTCCCGCTTCATACTATAACTAGGCGTCTCGGGGGAGCACGTACAGGGAGCGCGAGCGTCCCGCTTCATACTATAACTAGGCGCCTCGGAGCAGCACGTACAGGGAGCGCGAGCGTCCCGCTTCATACTATAACTAGGCGTCTCGGAGCAGCACGTACAGGGAGCGCGAGCGTCCCGCTTCATACTATAACTAGGCATCTCGGAGCAGCACGTACAGGGAGCGCGAGCGTCCCGCTTCATGCTATAACTAGGCGTCTCGGAGCAGCACGTACAGGGAGCGCGAGCGTCCCGCTTCATGCTATAACTAGGCGCCTCGGAGCAGCACGTACAGGGAGCGCGAGCGTCCCGCTTCATACTATAACTAGGCGCCTCGGAGCAGCACGTACAGGGAGCGCGAGCGTCCCGCTTCATACTATAACTAGGCGTCTCGGAGCAGCACGTACAGGGAGCGCGAGCGTCCCGCTTCATACTATAACTAGGCGTCTCGGAGCAGCACGTACAGGGAGCGCGAGCGTCCCGCTTCATACTATAACTAGGCGTCTCGGAGCAGCACGTACAGGGAGCGCGAGCGTCCCGCTTCATACTATAACTAGGCGTCTCGGAGCAGCACGTACAGGGAGCGCGAGCGTCCCGCTTCATACTATAACTAGGAGTCTCGGAGCAGCACGTACAGGGAGCGCGAGCGTCCCGCTTCATACTATAACTAGGCATCTCGGAGCAGCACGTACAGGGAGCGCGAGCGTCCCGCTTCATGCTATAACTAGGCGTCTCGGAGCAGCACGTACAGGGAGCGCGAGCGTCCCGCTTCATGCTATAACTAGGCGCCTCGGAGCAGCACGTACAGGGAGCGCGAGCGTCCCGCTTCATACTATAACTAGGCGCCTCGGAGCAGCACGTACAGGGAGCGCGAGCGTCCCGCTTCATACTATAACTAGGCGCCTCGGAGCAGCACGTACAGGGAGAGCGAGCGTCCCGCTTCATACTATAACTAGGCGTCTCGGAGCAGCACGTACAGGGAGCGCGAGCGTCCCGCTTCATACTATAACTAGGCGTCTCGGAGCAGCACGTACAGGGAGCACGAGCGTCCCGCTTCATACTATAACTAGGCGCGTCGGAGCAGCACGTACAGGGAGCGCGAGCGTCCCGCATCATACTATAACTAGGCGTCTCGGAGCAGCACGTACAGGGAGCGCGAGCGTCCCGCTTCATACTATAACTAGGCGTCTCGGAGCAGCACGTACAGGGAGCGCGAGCGTCCCGCTTCATACTATAACTAGGCGTCTCGGAGCAGCACGTACAGGGAGCGCGAGCGTCCCGCTTCATACTATAACTAGGCGCCTCGGAGCAGCACGTACAGGGAGCGCGAGCGTCCCGCTTCCTACTATAACTAGGCGCCTCGGAGCAGCACGTACAGGGAGCGCGAGCGTCCCGCTTCATACTATAACTAGGAGTCTCGGAGCAGCACGTACAGGGAGCGCGAGCGTCCCGCTTCATACTATAACTAGGCGCGTCGGAGCAGCGCGTACAGGGAGCGCGAGCGTCCCGCTTCATACTATAACTAGGCGTCTCGGAGCAGCACGTACAGGGAGCGCGAGCGTCCCGCTTCATACTATAACTAGGCGTCTCGGAGCAGCACGTACAGGGAGCGCGAGCGTCCCGCTTCATACTATAACTAGGCGCCTCGGAGCAGCACGTACAGGGAGCGCGAGCGTCCCGCTTCATACTATAACTAGGCGTCTCGGAGCAGCACGTACAGGGAGCGCGAGCGTCCCGCTTCATACTATAACTAGGCGCCTCGGAGCAGCACGTACAGGGAGCGCGAGCGTCCCGCTTCATACTATAACTAGGGCCTCGGAGCAGCACGTACAGGGAGCGCGAGCGTCCCGCTTCATACTATAACTAGGCGTCTCGGAGCAGCACGTACAGGGAGCGCGAGCGTCCCGCTTCATACTATAACTAGGCGTCTCGGAGCAGCACGTACAGGGAGCGCGGGCGTCCCGCTTCATACTATAACTAGGCGCCTCGGAGCAGCACGTACAGGGAGCGCGAGCGTCCCCGCTTCATACTATA
This sequence comes from Ascaphus truei, assembly GCF_040206685.1. Classification (NCBI taxonomy): domain Eukaryota; kingdom Metazoa; phylum Chordata; class Amphibia; order Anura; family Ascaphidae; genus Ascaphus; species Ascaphus truei. The sequence continues at coordinate 33,878,280 of NC_134490.1, forward strand.
ACTAGGCGTCTCGGAGCAGCACGTACAGGGAGCGCGAGCGTCCCGCTTCATACTATAACTAGGAGTCTCGGAGCAGCACGTACAGGGAGCGCGAGCGTCCCGCTTCATACTATAACTAGGCGTCTCGGAGCAGCACGTACAGGGAGCGCGGGCGTCCCGCTTCATACTATAACTAGGCGCCTCGGAGCAGCACGTACAGGGAGCGCGAGCGTCCCGCTTCATACTATAACTAGGCGCCTCGGAGCAGCACGTACAGGGATCGCGAGCGTCCCGCTTCATACTATAACTAGGCGCCTCGGAGCAGCACGTACAGGGAGCGCGAGCGTCCCGCTTCATACTATAACTAGGCGTCTCGGAGCAGCACGTACAGGGAGCGCGAGCGTCCCGCTTCATACTATAACTAGGCGTCTAGGAGCAGCACATACAGGGAGCGCGAGCGTCCCGCTTCATACTATAACTAGGCGTCTCGGAGCAGCACGTACAGGGAGCGCGAGCGTCCCGCTTCATACTATAACTAAGCGTCTCGGAGCAGCACGTACAGGAGAGCGAGCGTCCCGCTTCATACTATAACTAGGCGCCTCGGAGCAGCACGTACAGGGAGCGCGAGCGTCCCGCTTCATACTATAACTAGGCGCCTCGGAGCAGCACGTACAGGGAGCGCGAGCGTCCCGCTTCATACTATAACTAGGCGCCTCGGAGCAGCACGTACAGGGAGCGCGAGCGTCCCGCTTCATACTATAACTAGGCGCCTCGGAGCAGCACGTACAGGGAGCGCGAGCGTCCCGCTTCATACTATAACTAGGCGTCTCGGAGCAGCACGTACAGGAGCGCGAGCGTCCCGCTTCATACTATAACTAGGCGTCTCGGAGCAGCACGTACAGGGAGCGCGAGCGTCCCGCTTCATACTATAACTAGGCGTCTCGGAGCAGCACGTACAGGGAGCGCAAGCGTCCCGCTTCATACTATAACTAGGCGTCTCGGAGCAGCACGTACAGGGAGCGCGAGCGTCCCGCTTCATACTATAACTAGGCGTCTCGGAGCAGCACGTACAGGGAGCGCGAGCGTCCCGCTTCATGCTATAACTAGGCGTCTCGGAGCAGCACGTACAGGGAGCGCGAGCGTCCCGCTTCATACTATAACTAGGCGCCTCGGAGCAGCACGTACAGGGAGCGCGAGCGTCCGCTTCATACTATAACTAGGCGCCTCGGAGCAGCACGTACAGGGATCGCGAGCGTCCCGCTTCATACTCTAACTAGGCGTCTCGGAGCAGCACGTACAGGGAGCGCGAGCGTCCCGCTTCATTACTATAACTAGGCGCCTCGGAGCAGCACGTACAGGGAGCGCGAGCGTCCCGCTTCATACTATAACTAGGCGCCTCGGAGCAGCACGTACAGGGAGCGCGAGCGTCCCGCTTCATGCTATAACTAGACGTCTCGGAGCAGCACGTACAGGGAGCGCGAGCGTCCCGCTTCATACTATAACTAGGCGTCTCGGCGCAGCACGTACAGGGAGCGCGAGCGTACCGCTTCATACTATAACTAGGCGTCTCGGAGCAGCACGTACAGGGAGCGCGAGCGTCCCGCTTCATGCTATAACTAGGCGCCTCGGAGCAGCACGTACAGGGAGCGCGAGCGTCCCGCTTCATACTATAACTAGGCGTCTCGGAGCAGCACGTACAGGGAGCGCGAGCGTCCCGCTTCATACTATAACTAGGCGCCTCGGAGCAGCACGTACAGGGAGCGCGAGCGTCCCGCTTCATACTATAACTAGGCGTCTCGGAGCAGCACGTACAGGGAGCGCGAGCGTCCCGCTTCATACTATAACTAGCGTCTCGGAGCAGCACGTACAGGGATCGCGAGCGTCCCGCTTCATACTATAACTAGGCGTCTCGGAGCAGCACGTACAGGGAGCGCGAGCGTCCCGCTTCATACTATAACTAGGCGCCTCGGAGCAGCACGTACAGGGAGCGCGAGCGTCCCGCTTCATACTATAACTAGGCGTCTCGGAGCAGCACGTATAGGGAGCGCGAGCGTCCCGCTTCATACTATAACTAGGCGTCTCGGAGCAGCACGTACAGGGAGCGCGAGCGTCCCGCTTCATACTATAACTAGGCGCCTCGGAGCAGCACGTACAGGGAGCGCGAGCGTCCCGCTCATACTATAACTAGGCGTCTCGGTAGCAGCACGTACAGGGAGCGCGAGTGTCCCTCTTCATACTATAACTAGGCGTCTCGGAGCAGCACGTACAGGGAGCGCGAGTGTCCCTCTTCATACTATAACTAGGCGTCTCGGAGCAGCACGTACAGGGAGCGCGAGCGTCCCGCTTCATACTATAACTAGGCGCCTCGGAGCAGCACGAACAGGGAGCGCGAGCGTCCCGCTTCATACTATAACTAGGCGTCTCGGAGCAGCACGTACAGGGAGCGCGAGCGTCCCGCTTCATACTATAACTAGGCGTCTCGGAGCAGCACGTACAGGGAGCGCGAGCGTCCCGCTTCATACTATAACTAGGCGCCTCGGAGCAGCACGTACAGGGAGCGCGAGCGTCCCGCTTCATACTATAACTAGGCGTCTCGGAGCAGCACGTACAGGGAGCGCGAGCGTCCCGCTTCATACTATAACTAGGCGTCTCGGAGCAGCACGTACAGGGAGCGCGAGCGTCCCGCTTCATACTATAACTAGGCGTCTCGGAGCAGCACGTACAGGGAGCGCGAGCGTCCCGCTTCATACTATAACTAGACGTCTCGGAGCAGCACGTACAGGAGCGCGAGCGTCCCGCTTCATACTATAACTAGGCGTCTCGGGGGAGCACGTACAGGAGCGCGAGCGTCCCGCTTCATACTATAACTAGGCGCGTCGGAGCAGCACGTACAGGGAGCGCGAGCGTCCCGCTTCATACTATAACTAGGAGTCTCGGAGCAGCACGTACAGGGAGCGCGAGCGTCCCGCTTCATACTATAACTAGGCGTCTCGGAGCAGCACGTACAGGGAGCGCGAGCGTCCCGCTTCCTACTATAACTAGGCGCCTCGGAGCAGCACGTACAGGGAGCGCGAGCGTCCCGCTTCATACTATAACTAGGCGCCTCGGAGCAGCACGTACAGGGAGCGCGAGCGTCCGCTTCATGCTATAACTAGGCGTCTCGGAGCAGCACGTACAGGGAGCGCGAGCGTCCCGCTTCATACTATAACTAGGCGCCTCGGAGCAGCACGTACAGGGAGCGCGAGCGTCCCGCTTCATACTATAACTAGGCGTCTCGGAGCAGCACGTACAGGGAGCGCGAGCGTCCGCTTCATACTATAACTAGGCGTCTCGGAGCAGCACGTACAGGGATCGCGAGCGTCCCGCTTCATGCTATAACTAGGCGTCTCGGAGCAGCACGTACAGGGAGCGCGAGCGTCCCGCTTCATACTATAACTAGGCGTCTCGGAGCAGCACGTACAGGGAGCGCGAGCGTCCCGCTTCATACTATAACTAGGCGTCTCGGAGCAGCACGTACAGGAGCGCGAGCGTCCCGCTTCATACTATAACTAGGCGTCTCGGAGCAGCACGTACAGGGAGCGCGAGCGTCCCGCTTCATACTATAACTAGGCGTCTCGGAGCAGCACGTACAGGGAGCGCGAGCGTCCCGCTTCATGCTATAACTAGGCGTCTCGGAGCAGCACGTACAGGGAGCGCGAGCGTCCCGCTTCATACTATAACTAGGCGCCTCGGAGCAGCACGTACAGGGATCGCGAGCGTCCCGCTTCATACTATAACTAGGCGTCTCGGAGCAGCACGTACAGGGAGCGCGAGCGTCCCGCTTCATGCTATAACTAGGCGCCTCGGAGCAGCACGTACAGGGAGCGCGAGCGTCCCGCTTCATGCTATAACTAGACGTCTCGGAGCAGCACGTACAGGGAGCGCGAGCGTCCCGCTTCATACTATAACTAGGCGTCTCGGCGCAGCACGTACAGGGAGCGCGAGCGTCCCGCTTCATACTATAACTAGGCGTCTCGGAGCAGCACGTACAGGGAGCGCGAGCGTCCCGCTTCATACTATAACTAGGCGCCTCGGAGCAGCACGTACAGGGAGCGCGAGCGTCCCGCTTCATACTATAAACTAGGCGCCTCGGAGCAGCACGTACAGGGAGCGCGAGCGTCCCGCTTCATACTATAACTAGGCGTCTCGGAGCAGCACGTACAGGGAGCGCGAGCGTCCCGCTTCATACTATAACTAGGCCCCTCGGAGCAGCACGTACAGGGAGCGCGAGCGTCCCGCTTCATACTGTAACTAGGCGCCTCGGAGCAGCACGTACAGGGAGCGCGAGCGTCCGCTTCATACTATAACTAGGCGTCTCGGAGCAGCACGTACAGGAGCGCGAGCGTCCCGCTTCATGCTTTAACTAGGCGCCTCGGAGCAGCACGTACAGGGAGCGCGAGCGTCCCGCTTCATACTATAACTAGGCGTCTCGGAGCAGCACGTACAGGGAGCGCGAGCGTCCCGCTTCATACTATAACTAGGCGCCTCGGAGCAGCACGTACAGGGAGCGCGAGCGTCCCGCTTCATACTATAACTAGGCGCGTCTGAGCAGCACGTACAGGGAGCGCGAGCGTCCCGCTTCATACTATAACTAGGCGTCTCGGAGCAGCACGTACAGGAGCGCGAGCGCGAGCGTCCGCTTCATACTATAACTAGGCGTCTCGGAGCAGCACGTACAGGGAGCGCGGAGCGTCCCGCTTCATACTATAACTAGGCGTCTCGGAGCAGCACGTACAGGGAGCGCGAGCGTCCCGCTTCATACTATAACTAGGCGTCTCGAGCAGCACGTACAGGGAGCGCGAGCGTCCCGCTTCATACTATAACTAGGCGCCTCGGAGCAGCACGTACAGGGAGCGCGAGCGTCCCGCTTCATGCTATAACTAGGCGTCTCGGAGCAGCACGTACAGGGAGCGCGAGCGTCCCGCTTCATACTATAACTAGGCGTCTCGGAGCAGCACGTACAGGGAGCGCGAGCGTCCCGCTTCATACTATAACTAGGCGTCTCGGAGCAGCACGTACAGGGAGCGCGAGCGTCCCGCTTCATACTATAACTAGGCGTCTCGGAGCAGCACGTACAGGGAGCGCGAGCGTCCCGCTTCATACTATAACTAGGCGCCTCGGAGCAGCACGTACAGGGAGCGCGAGCGTCCCGATTCATACTATAACTAGGCGTCTCGGAGCAGCACGTACAGGGAGCGCAAGCGTCCCGCTTCATACTATAACTAGGCGTCTCGGAGCAGCACGTACAGGGAGCGCGAGCGTCCCGCTTCATACTATAACTAGGCGTCTCGGAGCAGCACGTACAGGAAGCGCGAGCGTCCCGCTTCATACTATAACTAGGCGCGTCGGAGCAGCACGTACAGGGAGCGCGAGCGTCCCGCTTCATACTAGAACTAGGCGTCTCGGAGCAGCACGTACAGGGAGCGCGAGCGTCCCGCTTCATACTATAACTAGGCGCCTCGGAGCAGCACGTACAGGGAGCGCGAGCGTCCCGCTTCATGCTATAACTAGACGTCTCGGAGCAGCACGTACAGGGAGCGCGAGCGTCCCGCTTCATACTATAACTAGGCGTCTCGGAGCAGCACGTACAGGGAGCGCGAGCGTCCCGCTTCATACTATAACTAGGCGTCTCGGAGCAGCACGTACAGGGAGCGCGAGCGTCCCGCTTCATACTATAACTAGGCGTCTCGGAGCAGCACGTACAGGGAGCGCGAGCGTCCCGCTTCATACTATAACTAGGCGCCTCGGAGCAGCACGTACAGGGAGCGCAAGCGTCCCGCTTCATACTATAACTAGGCGCCTCGGAGCAGCACGTACAGGGAGCGCGAGCGTCCCGCTTCATACTATAACTAGGCGCCTCGGAGCAGCACGTACAGGGAGCGCGAGCGTCCCGCTTCATACTATAACTAGGCGTCTCGGAGCAGCACGTACAGGGAGCGCGAGCGTCCCGCTTCATACTATAACTAGGCGTCTCGGAGCAGCACGTACAGGGAGCGCGAGCGTCCCGCTTCATACTATAACTAGGCGTCTCGGAGCAGCACGTACAGGGAGCGCGAGCGTCCCGCTTCATACTATAACTAGGCGTCTCGGAGCAGCACGTACAGGGAGCGCGAGCGTCCCGCTTCATACTATAACTAGGCGCCTCGGAGCAGCACGTACAGGGAGCGCGAGCGTCCCGCTTCATACTATAACTAGGCGTCTCGGAGCAGCACGTACAGGGAGCGCGAGCGTCCCGCTTCATACTATAACTAGGCGCCTCGGAGCAGCACGTACAGGGAGCGCGAGCGTCCCGCTTCATGCTATAACTAGGCGTCTCGGAGCAGCACGTACAGGGAGCGCGAGCGTCCCGCTTCATACTATAACTAGGCGTCTCGGAGCAGCACGTACAGGGAGCGCGAGCGTCCCGCTTCATACTATAACTAGGCGTCTCGGAGCAGCACGTACAGGGAGCGCGAGCGTCCCGCTTCATACTATAACTAGGCGTCTCGGAGCAGCACGTACAGGGAGCGCGAGCGTCCCGCTTCATACTATAACTAGGCGCCTCGGAGCAGCACGTACAGGGAGCGCGAGTGTCCCGCTTCATACTATAACTAGGCGCCTCGGAGCAGCACGTACAGGGAGCGCGAGCGTCCCGCTTCATACTATAACTAGGCGTCTCGGAGCAGCACGTACAGGGAGCGCAAGCGTCCCGCTTCATACTAGAACTAGGCGTCTCGGAGCAGCACGTACAGGGAGCGCGAGCGTCCCGCTTCATACTATAACTAGGCGCCTCGGAGCAGCACGTACAGGGAGCGCGAGCGTCCCGCTTCATACTATAACTAGGCGTCTCGGAGCAGCACGTACAGGGAGCGCGAGCGTCCCGCTTCATGCTATAACTAGACGTCTCGGAGCAGCACGTACAGGGAGCGCGAGCGTCCCGCTTCATACTATAACTAGGCTCCTCGGAGCAGCACGTACAGGGAGCGCGAGCGTCCCGCTTCATGCTATAACTAGACGTCTCGGAGCAGCACGTACAGGGAGCGCGAGCGTCCCGCTTCATACTATAACTAGGCTCCTCGGAGCAGCACGTACAGGGAGCGCGAGCGTCCCGCTTCATACTATAACTAGACGTCTCGGAGCAGCACGTACAGGGAGCGCGAGCGTCCCGCTTCATACTATAACTAGGCGTCTCGGAGCAGCACGTACAGGGAGCGCGAGCGTCCCGCTTCATACTATAACTAGGCGTCTCGGCGCAGCACGTACAGGGAGCGCGAGCGTCCCGCTTCATACTATAACTAGGCGCCTCGGAGCAGCACGAACAGGGAGCGCGAGCGTCCCGCTTTATACTATAACTAGGCGCCTCGGCGCAGCACGTACAGGGAGCGCGAGCGTCCCGCTTCATACTATAACTAGGCGCCTCGGAGCAGCACGAACAGGGAGCGCGAGCGTCCCGCTTCATACTATAACTAGGCGTCTCGGGGCAGCACGTACAGGGAGCGCGAGCGTCCCGCTTCATACTATAACTAGACGTCTCGGAGCAGCACGTACAGGGAGCGCGAGCGTCCCGCTTCATACTATAACTAGGCGTCTCGGAGCAGCACGTACAGGGAGCGCGAGCGTCCCGCATCATACTATAACTAGGCGCCTCGGAGCAGCACGAACAGGGAGCGCGAGCGTCCCGCTTCATACTATAACTAGGCGTCTCGGAGCAGCACGTACAGGGAGCGCGAGCGTCCCGCTTCATACTATAACTAGACGTCTCGGAGCAGCACGTACAGGGAGCGCGAGCGTCCCGCTTCATACTATAACTAGGCGTCTCGGAGCAGCACGTACAGGGAGCGCGAGCGTCCCGCTTCATACTATAACTAGGCGTCTCGGAGCAGCACGTACAGGGAGCGCGAGCGTCCCGCTTCATACTATAACTAGGCGTCTCGGAGCAGCACGTACAGGGAGCGCGAGCGTCCCGCTTCATACTATAACTAGGCGTCTCGGAGCAGCACGTACAGGGAGCGCGAGCGTCCCGCTTCATACTATAACTAGGCGTCTCGGAGCAGCACGTACAGGGAGCGCGAGCGTCCCGCTTCATACTATAACTAGACGTCTCGGAGCAGCACGTACAGGGAGCGCGAGCGTCCCGCTTCATACTATAACTAGGCGTCTCGGAGCAGCACGTACAGGGAGCGCGAGCGTCCCGCTTCATACTATAACTAGGCGTCTCGGAGCAGCACGTACAGGGAGCGCGAGCGTCCCGCTTCATACTATAACTAGGCGTCTCGGAGCAGCACGTACAGGGAGCGCGAGCGTCCCGCTTCATACTATAACTAGACGTCTCGGAGCAGCACGTACAGGGAGCGCGAGCGTCCCGCTTCATACTATAACTAGGCGTCTCGGAGCAGCACGTACAGGGAGCGCGAGCGTCCCGCTTCATACTATAACTAGGCGTCTCGGAGCAGCACGTACAGGGAGCGCGAGCGTCCCGCTTCATACTATAACTAGGCGTCTCGGAGCAGCGCGTACAGGGAGCGCGAGCGTCCCGCTTCATACTATAACTAGGCGCCTCGGAGCAGCGCGTACAGGGAGCGCTAGCGTCCCGCTTCATACTATAACTAGGCGCGTCGGAGCAGCGCGTACAGGGAGCGCGAGCGTCCCGCTTCATACTATAACTAGGCGCCTCGGAGCAGCACGTACAGGGAGCGCGAGCGTCCCGCTTCATACTATAACTAGGCGCCTCGGAGCAGCACGTACAGGGAGCGCGAGCGTCCCGCTTCATACTATAACTAGGCGTCTCGGAGCAGCACGTACAGGGAGCGCGAGCGTCCCGCTTCATACTATAACTAGGCGCCTCGGAGCAGCACGTACAGGGAGCGCGAGCGTCCCGCTTCATGCTATAACTAGGCGTCTCGGAGCAGCACATACAGGGAGCGCGAGCGTCCCGCTTCATGCTATAACTAGGCGCCTCGGAGCAGCACGTACAGGGAGCGCGAGCGTCCCGCTTCATACTATAACTAGGCGCCTCGGAGCAGCACGTACAGGGAGCGCGAGCGTCCCGCTTCATACTATAACTAGGCGTCTCGGAGCAGCACGTACAGGGAGCGCGAGCGTCCGCTTCATACTATAACTAGGCGTCTCGGAGCAGCACGTACAGGGAGCGCGAGCGTCCCGCTTCATACTATAACTAGGCGTCTCGGAGCAGCACGTACAGGGAGCGCGAGCGTCCCGCTTCATACTATAACTAGGCGTCTCGGAGCAGCACGTACAGGGAGCGCGAGCGTCCCGCTTCATACTATAACTAGGCGCCTCGGAGCAGCACGTACAGGGAGCGCGAGCGTCCCGCTTCATACTATAACTAGGCGTCTCGGAGCAGCACGTACAGGGAGCGCGAGCGTCCCGCTTCATACTATAACTAGGCGCCTCGGAGCAGCACGTACAGGGAGCGCGAGCGTCCGCTTCATACTATAACTAGGCGCCTCGGAGCAGCACGTACAGGGAGCGCGAGCGTCCCGCTTCATACTATAACTAGGCGCGTCGGAGCAGCGCGTACAGGGAGCGCGAGCGTCCCGCTTCATACTATAACTAGGCGTCTCGGAGCAGCACGTACAGGGAGCGCGAGCGTCCCGCTTCATACTATAACTAGGCGCGTCGGAGCAGCGCGTACAGGGAGCGCGAGCGTCCCGCTTCATACTATAACTAGGCGTCTCGGAGCAGCACGTACAGGGAGCGCGAGCGTCCCGCTTCATACTATAACTAGGCGTCTCGGAGCAGCACGTACAGGGAGCGCGAGCGTCCCGCTTCATACTATAACTAGGCGCCTCGGAGCAGCACGTACAGGAGCGCGAGCGTCCCGCTTCATACTATAACTAGGCGCCTCGGAGCAGCACGTACAGGGAGCGCGAGCGTCCCGCTTCATACTATAACTAGGCGCGTCGGAGCAGCGCGTACAGGGAGCGCGAGCGTCCCGCTTCATACTATAACTAGGCGTCTCGGAGCAGCACGTACAGGGGAGCGCGAGCGTCCCGCTTCATACTATAACTAGGCGTCTCGGAGCAGCACGTACAGGGAGCGCGAGCGTCCCGCTTCATACTATAACTAGGCGCCTCGGAGCAGCACGTACAGGGAGCGCGAGCGTCCCGCTTCATACTATAACTAGGCGCCTCGGAGCAGCACGTACAGGGAGCGCGAGCGTCCCGCTTCATACTATAACTAGGCGTCTCGGAGCAGCACGTACAGGGAGCGCGAGCGTCCCGCTTCATACTATAACTAGGCGTCTCGGAGCAGCACGTACAGGGGAGCGCGAGCGTCCCGCTTCATACTATAACTAGGCGTCTCGGAGCAGCACGTACAGGGAGCGCGAGCGTCCCGCTTCATACTATAACTAGGCGTCTCGGAGCAGCACGTACAGGGAGCGCGAGCGTCCCGCTTCATACTATAACTAGGCGTCTCGGAGCAGCACGTACAGGGAGCGAGAGCGTCCCGCTTCCTACTATAACTAGGCGCCTCGGAGCAGCACGTACAGGGAGCGCGAGCGTCCCGCTTCATACTATAACTAGGCGCCTCGGAGCAGCACGAACAGGGAGCGCGAGCGTCCCGCTTCATACTATAACTAGGCGCCTCGGAGCAGCACGAACAGGGAGCGCGAGCGTCCCGCTTCATACTATAACTAGGCGTCTCGGAGCAGCACGTACAGGGAGCGCGAGCGTCCCGCTTCATACTATAACTAGGCGCCTCGGAGCAGCACGAACAGGGAGCGCGAGCGTCCCGCTTCATACTATAACTAGGCGTCTCGGAGCAGCACGTACAGGGAGCGCGAGCGTCCCGCTTCATACTATAACTAGGCGTCTCGGAGCAGCACGTACAGGGAGCGCGAGCGTCCCGCTTCATACTATAACTAGGCGTCTCGGAGCAGCACGTACAGGGAGCGCGAGCGTCCCGCTTCATACTATAACTAGGCGTCTCGGAGCAGCACGTACAGGGAGCGCGAGCGTCCCGCTTCATACTATAACTAGGCGTCTCGGCGAGCAGCACGTACAGGGAGCGCGAGCGTCCCGCTTCATGCTATAACTAGGCGTCTCGGAGCAGCCCACGTACAGGGAGCGGCGAGCGTCCCGCTCATTAACTAGGCGCCTCGGAGCAGCACGTACAGGGAGCGCGAGCGTCCCGCTTCCTACTATAACTAGGCGCCTCGGAGCAGCACGTACAGGGAGCGCGAGCGTCCCGCTTCACACTATAACTAGGCGCCTCGGAGCAGCGCGTACAGGGAGCGCGAGCATCCCGCTTCCTACTATAACTAGGCGCCTCGGAGCAGCACGTACAGGGAGCGCGAGCGTCCCGCTTCATACTATAACTAGGCGTCTCGGAGCAGCACGTACAGGGAGCGCGAGCGTCCCGCTTCATACTGTAACTAGGCGTCTCGGAGCAGCACGTACAGGGAGCGCGAGCGTCCCGCTTCATACTATAACTAGGCGTCTCGGGGAGCACGTACAGGGAGCGCTAGCGTCCCGCTTCATACTATAACTAGGCGCGTCGGAGCAGCGCGTACAGGGAGCGCGAGCGTCCCGCTTCATACTATAACTAGGCGCCTCGGAGCAGCACGTACAGGGAGCGCGAGCGTCCCGCTTCATACTATAACTAGGCGTCTCGGAGCAGCACGTACAGGGAGCGCGAGCGTCCCGCTTCATACTATAACTAGGCGCCTCGGAGCAGCACGTACAGGGAGCGCGAGCGTCCGCCTCATACTATAACTAGGCGTCTCGGAGCAGCACGTACAGGGAGCGCGAGCGTCCCGCTTCATACTATAACTAGGCGTCTCGGAGCAGCACGTACAGGGAGCGCGAGCGTCCCGCTTCATACTATAACTAGGCGTCTCGGAGCAGCACGTACAGGGAGCGCGAGCGTCCCGCTTCATACTATAACTAGGCGTCTCGGAGCAGCACGTACAGGGAGCGCGAGCGTCCCGCTTCATACTATAACTAGGCGCCTCGGAGCAGCACGTACAGGGAGCGCGAGCGTCCCGCTTCATGCTATAACTAGACGTCTCGGAGCAGCACGTACAGGGAGCGCGAGCGTCCCGCTTCATACTATAACTAGGCGTCTCGGAGCAGCACGTACAGGGAGCGCGAGCGTCCCGCTTCATACTATAACTAGGCGCCTCGGAGCAGCACGTACAGGGAGCGCGAGCGTCCCGCTTCATACTATAACTAGGCGTCTCGGAGCAGCACGTACAGGGAGCGCGAGCATCCCGCTTCATACTATAACTAGGCGCCTCGGAGCAGCACGTACAGGGAGCGCGAGCGTCCCGCTTCATACTATAACTAGGCGCCTCGGAGCAGCACGTACAGGGAGCGCGAGCGTCCCGCTTCATGCTATAACTAGGCGCCTCGGAGCAGCACGTACAGGGAGCGCGAGCGTCCCGCTTCATGCTATAACTAGGCGTCTCGGAGCAGCACGTACAGGGAGCGCGAGCGTCCCGCTTCATACTATAACTAGGCGTCTCGGAGCAGCACGTACAGGGAGCGCGAGCGTCCCGCTTCATACTATAACTAGGCGCCTCGGAGCAGCACGTACAGGGAGCGCGAGCGTCCCGCTTCATACTATAACTAGGCGTCTCGGAGCAGCACGTACAGGGAGCGCGAGCGTCCCGCTTCATACTATAACTAGGCGCCTCGGAGCAGCACGTACAGGGAGCGCGAGCGTCCCGCTTCATACTATAACTAGGCGTCTCGGAGCAGCACGTACAGGGAGCGCGAGCGTCCCGCTTCATACTATAACTAGGCGTCTCGGAGCAGCACGTACAGGGAGCGCGAGCGTCCCGCTTCATACTATAACTAGGCGTCTCGGAGCAGCACGTACAGGGAGCGCGAGCGTCCCGCTTCATACTATAACTAGGCGTCTCGGAGCAGCACGTACAGGGAGCGCGAGCATCCCGCTTCATACTATAACTAGGCGCCTCGGAGCAGCACGTACAGGGAGCGTGAGCGTCCCGCTTCATACTATAACTAGGCGTCTCGGAGCAGCACGTACAGGGAGCGCGAGCGTCCCGCTTCATACTATAACTAGGCGCGTCGGAGCAGCGCGTACAGGGAGCGCGAGCGTCCCGCTTCATACTATAACTAGGAGTCTCGGAGCAGCACGTACAGGGAGTGCGAGCGTCCCGCTTCATACTATAACTAGGCGCCTCGGAGCAGCACGTACAGGGAGCGCGAGCGTCCCGCTTCATACTAAAACTAGGAGTCTCGGAGCAGCACGTACAGGGAGCGCGAGCGTCCCGCTTCATACTATAACTAGGCGTCTCGGAGCAGCACGTACAGGGAGCGCGAGCGTCCCGCTTCATACTATAACTAGGCGCCTCGGAGCAGCACGTACAGGGAGCGCGAGCGTCCCGCTTCATACTATAACTAGGCGTCTCGGAGCAGCACGTACAGGGAGCGCGAGCGTCCCGCTTCATACTATAACTAGGCGCGTCGGAGCAGCACGTACAGGGAGCGCGAGCGTCCCGCTTCATACTATAACTAGGCGTCTCGGAGCAGCACGTACAGGGAGCGCGAGCGTCCCGCTTCATACTATAACTAGGCGCGTCGGAGCAGCACGTACAGGGAGCGCGAGCGTCCCGCTTCATACTATAACTAGGCGCGTCGGAGCAGCACGTACAGGGAGCGCGAGCGTCCCGCTTCATACTATAACTAGGCGTCTCGGAGCAGCACGTACAGGGAGCGCGAGCGTCCCGCTTCATACTATAACTAGGCGCTCGGAGCAGCACGTACAGGGAGCGCGAGCGTCCCGCTTCATACTATAACTAGGCGTCTCGGAGCAGCACGTACAGGGAGCGCGAGCGTCCCGCTTCATACTATAACTAGGCGTCTCGGAGCAGCACGTACAGGGAGCGCGAGCAGTCCCGCTTCATACTATAACTAGGCGCCTCGGAGCAGCACGTACAGGGAGCGCGAGCATCCCGCTTCGATACTATAACTAGGCGTCTCGGAGCAGCACGTACAGGGAGCGCGAGCGTCCCGCTTCATACTATAACTAGGCGTCTCGGAGCAGCACGTACAGGGAGCGCGAGCGTCCCGCTTCATGCTATAACTAGACGTCTCGGAGCAGCACGTACAGGGAGCGCGAGCGTCCCGCTTCATACTATAACTAGGCGTCTCGGAGCAGCACGTACAGGGAGCGCGAGCGTCCCGCTTCATACTATAACTAGGCGCCTCGGAGCAGCACGTACAGGGAGCGCGAGCGTCCCGCTTCATACTATAACTAGGCGCCTCGGAGCAGCACGTACAGGGAGCGCGAGCGTCCCGCTTCATACTATAACTAGGCGTCTCGGAGCAGCACGTACAGGGAGCGCGAGCGTCCAGCTTCATACTATAACTAGGCGCCTCGGAGCAGCACGTACAGGGAGCGCGAGCGTCCCGCTTCATACTATAACTAGGCGTCTCGGAGCAGCACGTACAGGGAGCGCGAGCGTCCCGCTTCATACTATAACTAGGCGCCTCGGAGCAGCACGTACAGGGAGCGCGAGCGTCCCGCTTCATACTATAACTAGGCGTCTCGGAGCAGCACGTACAGGGAGCGCGAGCGTCCCGCTTCATACTATAACTAGGCGTCTCGGAGCAGCACGTACAGGGAGCGCGAGCGTCCCGCTTCATACTATAACTAGGCGTCTCGGAGCAGCACGTACAGGGAGCGCGAGCGTCCCGCTTCATACTATAACTAGGCGTCTCGGAGCAGCACGTACAGGGAGCGCGAGCGTCCCGCTTCATACTATAACTAGGCGTCTCGGAGCAGCACGTACAGGGAGCGCGAGCGTCCCGCTTCATACTATAACTAGGCGTCTCGGAGCAGCACGTACAGGGAGCGCGAGCGTCCCGCTTCATACTATAACTAGGCGTCTCGGAGCAGCACGTACAGGAGCGCGAGCGTCCCGCTTCATACTATAACTAGGCGTCTCGGAGCAGCACGTACAGGGAGCGCGAGCGTCCCGCTTCATACTATAACTAGGCGTCTCGGAGCAGCACGTACAGGGAGCGCGAGCATCCCGCTTCATACTATAACTAGGCGCCTCGGAGCAGCACGTACAGGGAGCGTGAGCGTCCCGCTTCATACTATAACTAGGCGTCTCGGAGCAGCACGTACAGGGAGCGCGAGCGTCCCGCTTCATACTATAACTAGGCGCGTCGGAGCAGCGCGTACAGGGAGCGCGAGCGTCCCGCTTCATACTATAACTAGGCGTCTCGGAGCAGCACGTACAGGGAGCGCGAGCGTCCCGCTTCATACTATAACTAGGCGCCTCGGAGCAGCACGTACAGGGAGCGCGAGCGTCCCGCTTCATACTATAACTAGGCGCCTCGGAGCAGCACGTACAGGGAGCGCGAGCGTCCCGCTTCATACTATAACTAGGCGCCTCGGAGCAGCACGTACAGGGAGCGCGAGCGTCCCGCTTCCTACTATAACTAGGAGTCTCGGAGCAGCACGTACAGGGAGTGCGAGCGTCCCGCTTCATACTATAACTAGGCGCCTCGGAGCAGCACGTACAGGGAGCGCGAGCGTCCCGCTTCATACTATAACTAGGCGTCTCGGAGCAGCACGTACAGGGAGCGCGAGCGTCCCGCTTCATACTATAACTAGGCGCCTCGGAGCAGCACGTACAGGGAGCGCGAGCGTCCCGCTTCATACTATAACTAGGCGTCTCGGAGCAGCACGTACAGGGAGCGCGAGCGTCCCGCTTCATACTATAACTAGGCGTCTCGGAGCAGCACGTACAGGGAGCGCGAGCGTCCCGCTTCATGCTATAACTAGACGTCTCGGAGCAGCACGTACAGGGAGCGCGAGCGTCCCGCTTCATACTATAACTAGGCGTCTCGGAGCAGCACGTACAGGGAGCGCGAGCGTCCCGCTTCATACTATAACTAGGCGTCTCGGAGCAGCACGTACAGGGAGCGCGAGCGTCCCACTTCATGCTATAACTAGGCGTCTCGGAGCAGCACGTACAGGGAGCGCGAGCGTCCCGCTTCATACTATAACTAGGCGCCTCGGAGCAGCACGTACAGGGAGCGCGAGCGTCCCGCTTCATACTATAACTAGGCGTCTCGGAGCAGCACGTACAGGGAGCGCGAGCGTCCCGCTTCATACTATAACTAGGCGCCTCGGAGCAGCACGTACAGGGAGCGCGAGCGTCCCGCTTCATACTATAACTAGGCGTCTCGGAGCAGCACGTACAGGGAGCGCGAGCGTCCCGCTTCATACTATAACTAGGCGTCTCGGAGCAGCACGTACAGGGAGCGCGAGCGTCCCGCTTCATACTATAACTAGGCGTCTCGGAGCAGCACGTACAGGGAGCGCGAGCGTCCCGCTTCATACTATAACTAGGCGTCTCGGAGCAGCACGTACAGGGAGCGCGAGCGTCCCGCTTCATACTATAACTAGGCGTCTCGGAGCAGCACGTACAGGGAGCGCGAGCGTCCCGCTTCATACTATAACTAGGAGTCTCGGAGCAGCACGTACAGGGAGCGCGAGCGTCCCGCTTCATACTATAACTAGGCGTCTCGGAGCAGCACGTACAGGGAGCGCGAGCGTCCCGCTTCATACTATAACTAGGCGCCTCGGAGCAGCACGTACAGGGAGCGCGAGCGTCCCGCTTCATACTATAACTAGGCGTCTCGGAGCAGCACGTACAGGGAGCGCGAGCATCCCGCTTCATACTATAACTAGGCGCCTCGGAGCAGCACGTACAGGGAGCGCGAGCGTCCCGCTTCATACTATAACTAGGCGCCTCGGAGCAGCACGTACAGGGAGCGCGAGCGTCCCGCCTCATACTATAACTAGGCGCCTCGGAGCAGCACGTACAGGGAGCGCGAGCGTCCCGCTTCATACTATAACTAGGCGCGTCGGAGCAGCGCGTACAGGGAGCGCGAGCGTCCCGCTTCATACTATAACTAGGCGTCTCGGAGCAGCACGTACAGGGAGCGCGAGCGTCCCGCTTCATACTATAACTAGGCGTCTCGGAGCAGCACGTACAGGGAGCGCGAGCGTCCCGCTTCATACTATAACTAGGCGTCTCGGAGCAGCACGTACAGGGAGCGCGAGCATCCCGCTTCATACTATAACTAGGCGCCTCGGAGCAGCACGTACAGGGAGCGTGAGCGTCCCGCTTCATACTATAACTAGGCGTCTCGGAGCAGCACGTACAGGGAGCGCGAGCGTCCCGCTTCATACTATAACTAGGCGCGTCGGAGCAGCGCGTACAGGGAGCGCGAGCGTCCCGCTTCATACTATAACTAGGAGTCTCGGAGCAGCACGTACAGGGAGTGCGAGCGTCCCGCTTCATACTATAACTAGGCGCCTCGGAGCAGCACGTACAGGGAGCGCGAGCGTCCCGCTTCATACTAAAACTAGGAGTCTCGGAGCAGCACGTACAGGGAGCGCGAGCGTCCCGCTTCATACTATAACTAGGCGTCTCGGAGCAGCACGTACAGGGAGCGCGAGCGTCCCGCTTCATACTATAACTAGGCGCCTCGGAGCAGCACGTACAGGGAGCGCGAGCGTCCCACTTCTTACCGAGCACCCCGCTCTCATACTGTAACAGTCACAGAACCGCTTACACAGGAAGCCTGTGCCATTCCTTCTCACGCTGGCATTTAAAGGCGGCACTTTGGCGACATTCCAGACACGGGTATGGAGTAATCCAGTGTCCCGCAGAGTGACAGCTCCCCGCCCCCCATTCTTTGCAAACATTTTTTAAAAGTCTTTCCTTCACTTCCTACACACAAAATCCCTTCTCAGAAGGTGCAGCACGCAGCTCTCCATCCCATCCGCGTATAAATGAAAGACCTGCCGGTGAGGACCACAGCCCTGGCTCATCGCGACGGCTATTATAACAGGGTGTTAGACGCCCTCACTACAGAAAGTCTGTGTGGGGAGATATTAATGCTCACTCACATCATGATGTTCTCTGCTACGTCCCGTAACCCTTTGAGGGCCCAAGGGGTTTTGCAATGCATGGCTGGTCCCACTGGCCCTCAAGGGGTTAACACAAAACTGCCAGTAACATATACACACTTTTTTTTTTTTTTTTTTTTTAACTGATTAAATGTTAACTTGATCTTCACAGGATTGTCCTTTTAACGTGTTTCTATCCTTCCTTATGCTCAGGGAATTGTTGCCCGTGACAATGTAATTCCATGCAGCGGGCCAGAAACAGCCTTTTGCTCAAGAATTTCAAATTGTGACAAAATGGGAGCAGCCAGAGGAAAGCCAACCCCTCCCAAGTCTCCGCTCACCATGTATACAAGCTGCCATCACCCCGACGTGACCCCTTAAACAGGTCACTGCCCACCAAGTATCAACCAATTGGAATCCTTTCTTTTTCGGATCACAATGACTTGTACGTTTGATGCACTTTCCAATATCTCTAATAGAGTAGGGAAATATATACCCAAATGGAAACCATATTTGAACAGCTTATCTCTAGCGGTATTTAAAGAAGTCGTAGCTTAGTTTGGACGCTCGGAATGGGCATCAGTTGCCTTACTGAGGGGAACCTTACAAAAACGGCATCTGTTATAGGGAACGAGATGGAGGCTTACTGGTACCTGGGAGGATCTGGATGGACAAATTGGTTGGAGTCTGACGTTTCTCCCCCCCCTTTATTTGACTTGTTTATTTTTTGTCTCCCCCCTCCCCAAATGGAGAGAAGGTAGAGGAGAAAACGTTCTATTGAACGGTTATATACATTCTAGTTAGAAAACCAAGTAAGGTTAAAAATATAACAAATGAGTGAACCAGGACGCGTGGCCAAGATATATAGGGGCAGATGCATCAAGCGCCGGTACGATTAGTGCACCCGATCGGCGTGCACTTCCATCCAAATCAATAGAAGTGAACACCAGATTAGATGCGCTAACCTGGAGCGGTGCTTGAGGAATATGCTGCATAGTTTGCCGATTTCCTATTAAAGAAGGAATGTTACTGTGACCGTCATTCCATATTTGGAATCTGTATTGGCCAGATATTGGTTCTCCTTTCTTTTAGGTGTTCATTCACAACATGGATGTGATATCACCGATTGTGTGTCAACAACTGTTTTATATTGTGTTCACTTGTAACAAAAACATTTAGAAAAAAAAAATATAGATATAGATAGATATATAGATATAGATATAGATATATATATATATATATATATATATATATATATATATACACACACACACACACACACGTAGAGGTATCAGTACCGTGTTAGCCGAGCTTCAATAATCAAAAAATAAATAGATGATACCGTTCTGTGGCTAACGAAATGCTTTTATTTGTGCGAGCTTTCGAGATACACTGATCTCTTCTTCCGGCGATGTTACAATGAATGAAGCAAAATGTATACTTAAAAACAGTGTCTCTTGGAATGTTATCTGTGCTGTTCCTTCCCCCGGTGTGGATGTGTTTTATGGCTAGTTGTGCTACAAACTCTCACATTTCCACACCCACCCACACCATTTATATCCACTCCCACTCCACACACACCTTGTGTAAAGCACTGTATATACTGTGGGCTCTCCATTCATTTTTATTCACACTGATACACATACACACTCTTTCTTCACTTGCTTTCAGTAACCTTTTGACACCTCTAGCCATAAAACACATCCACACCGGGGGAAGGACTAGCACAGATAACATTCCAAGAGACACTGTTTTTAAGTATACCCTTTGCTTGCTTCATTCATTGTAACATCGCCGGAAGAAGAGATCAGTGTATCTCGAAAGCTCGCACAAATAAAAGCATTTCGTTAGCCACAGAACGGTATCATCTATTTATTTTTTGATTACATATATATATATAAACACACACACACACACACACACACACACACACACACACACACGCTCACTTTGGTCCTACAAGTGACTGTCACTTAAAAAACAAAAAATAAACCCCGCCTGTTTGAATACTGTTCTCTTCACACAGTGGCTGTAACTACCATTGCCCTGCCCCACCTCCCGAATTAAATCAAGGCTTTCCACCCGGGCCCCTCTCCTATCCTTCCCCCCCCCAATCTCCCATCTAAGACTTTTACCTGTTGCGAGACCGGGCCGAGAGGTCTCCTCCTCTGTCACACGTCGGGGGAAGCTTAGGCCACATGGCGCAAATGCGGAAGTTGAGCTCAACTTCCGGCACTGACAGGTACACCGCCGGATGGGAGGAGGAAATCATTGGCTGGAGGCCGGGCCCTGCACTCCCACAGCAAACAGAGGCCCGATTGCTCGGCAGCCAGACCCGGAAGTTGGGCCCGATCTCTGGCCTGGCGGATGGCACATCGCCGCTGGCGTTCGGCTGCAGACGAACCTTCCACCACAGCCGAACCGCCGCTGAAATCCCCGGCGCATCTAAGGTAAGTTTTATTACTGTTTGGGGTAGGGGGTTAGTTTAAGGGGTTTTAGCGGTTAGAGTATTTTAGGGTAAGTACTTAGGGTAGGGTGTTTAGGCACATACATTAGCGGCGAAGTGGCCGGCGGCTTGTTCCAGCGGTGGGGTGAGTCGCGGCGAAGAACCAGCGGTCATTTGGTCGCGGTGAAACAGTCATGACCAAATGTCCTACACCGTGGCCGGGCCCTTCCAGCTGTGGCCGGACCCCCCCCCCCCCCGCATCGTGGATTAGCGGCATCAGTTACGCCACTGGCTCTATTTGTGTCCCCCTAACGCACCCAGAAAAATACCATGCTGCCATATAAACTTTTACACTATACAATTGTAATTAGGGAACAGTGACGCAGATTCTCCCTGCTCACCTCGTGGCTGCTGGAATTGAAGAAAAGAGCAGAAGGAATAGGGGGAAAATATAGACTTTATTTCAGTTAAACTTTGTATAAAAATATTTCATAAAATGACAAAATGTTGCAGTTAGCTGGTACTGGGACAAAAGGCAGTTCTCCCGGAATATGCATTTTTCATGCTAAATATTTTTTCCTCATATAGTACAATACGGGATCTGTTTCACCTCTAAGTTTTTCGCCACACACGGAATTTTTTTATTTTTTAAATGGTGCACTTCATTCCTTAAAAAAATATATATAATTTATATACTGTATATTTTTTTTCATATATTATATTTTTTCTGCTAATCCCCTCTCTTACTGCCATTACACCTCTAAGATCCAGATCCAGATCCGAGTATATTAAGAAAAGACATTGTTTCTGATAAGATCCTTTGTAGTCTGTGTGAAAAACAACTGTACTGCAGGCTTTGGGCCATAATTATTTTTAAATCAAACAGCTAGTTAAAAAAAATTTAAAAAAATAACGCTTTAACAGGACACCACACTAAAAACGAATTTTTCCAAATAGGGCATATTAGGGGCAACTGCATTTTTTATCTCGGCTAAAATAACATGGTGACTGCAGTCTGGAACAAGGTTTGTTAGTGGAATGTTCATGGAAATAGAACATTTCTCCCTTAACGATAACCACTGCAGCCTTGTTCACACAATTATCGAGGCCCTTTCATATACGCCCACTGATTCTGTGTATCCTGCCTTAGGCTGGGGCCATGGTACAGCAGACCGTGCGGAGGCGTCCGCACGCTGAGCGAGCAGACTGCCTTAAGGCAGTGTTCGCTTCCATGTGGCGTGCGGGAGCGGGGCGCACGCTGAGTGAGAAATCAGTTAAACTGATTTCTTGGCGCAACAGGCCGGTCACGTGAGCAGTTCGCCCTCAGCTCCATGACGTCACTAGGAACGCCCCCCACGGCCCGTCCACCATGGCCAGGGAAGACACCCGCCTTCCCACAGCCTCCGCACGGGAGAAGGCACCATGGTCCCAGCCTTAGACTGCAAGCTTTTCCATTCAGCGATCCCACTTTGGCGGTGCTCATTCCTCCCCTGCCACTCCTATTTCTGAGCTGTATACACCTGTATTGCAGGACTGGTCAGCTTCAGTCCTCGAGGGCTACCAACAGGTCAGATTTTAAAGGAAATCCCTGCTTCAGCACAGTTGGCTCAGTCAACTGCAGAGCCACCTGTGCCGAAGCAGGGATATCCTTAAAACCGGACCTGTTGGTGGCCCTTGAGAACTGGAGTTGGCCGCCCCTGCTGTATTGTATTAATAACCAGGACTCACTGCTGCTTGCCTGCACATCCAAGTGGACCTTATCCCCGACGTTCCTTTTTGCCCCATTTAGCAGCCGAAAGCCCGGAGGTGCTGGCATCCTCGCAGTGCTGAAGGAAGCGTTATGTTAGTGCGTGGGAGGGAGAGGAATTAGTTTGACAACGGGGAAAAAAAAAAGAAAAAAACCTGCAGAAATCCCTGAAATGCTAAATAAGAAGAAAAAAAACAGTGACAGCCGCTGACGCGGAGCCCGCGGGGGGAGACTTCTGGATGTTAGAACTTGCATCCAAAAGTGGGAGGATGAAGAGGAATGGAGATTCGAGCAAGGGAGTTATTTCCAGCTTCATTAGAATTTACCTTTAACCAGTTCACTGCTGGAGAAGCTTCCAAAATACTCGGCAGAAAAAAAACACACCTTCATAAAAAAAAAAAATTTTTTAATTAATTTTCCATGTTTCCAGTCCAAAAATGGAGAAACGCATCACAAGGGAGAAGTGACAGGTTCCAATTAGCTCTGCCCGAGTAGCTTGCAATCTAAGAGTAGGTGAATTTCCCCAATCAATAAGCGAATTGAGGGCTTGTACGAACTTGGGTAGATTCCAGTACAAATCACTTGGTGGACAGAGTTCTGCATGTAGCAATTGGGTGACAAACACTATATGTATGCATGTCAAAATAAAACACGCACACACACTGAACATATATGTAACACACACACACACACACACACACACACACACACACACACACACACACACACACACTTTAATGTAGACATGGAGCGCACACACACACCATTTTTATGCTTCCTTATTGAAGCTCTGGCTGACGTTCTCTAAAGACATAAAACCATTAAGACCAAAACGTCTCTTCCCCAACACGGCTGTAAAATGCCAAAGGGGGGGGGGGGGGGGAAACGGAATGTGAATATAATCCAAGGCCGAGGATCTATCCCAGAGCTTATTAACTCCTTCTGTGCTGGTGCAGAGATGACCCCTTCACCAATATAGAGTGCCCCGCCTGTCCGCCATTATCTTTACTTGCTTGAACCTGGGCTGTTCTGGGGTCCCCCATCATCTGGGGACTTTCCCGGTTCCCGAGCAGATTTGTCCACTGGGGAAAAAAACACTTGCCCGGTGGGCACAAAATGGCAGAGGGGACAGGCCCACACTGGAAGTCAATAGATGGTTGCAACGTCACCAGGAGAGGAGGTTGCGACTTTCTGTTCGTGACCATGCGGCCATATTGGTCGTTTCTGGTGTCTCAAAACAAAAACTATAAATATCTGGGGAATCAGGGAGCGTCAGGAGACCACTGATCAGCTCTAAGGGATCCCCAGAGTCAGGCAAGGTAAAAAACAAAACACACACACACACACACACGTGTAAGTCCGGCCTGGTCATTTACCACTGACCCATATGGCTCATTTAAAATCAGGTGCTTCAGTCAAGGAAAAGCAAAAAGAGGGAAGGTAGTAAGATGTTATAGATCAGGGGTGCGCAAGATTGTTTTGGGGTGGTCGCGGCGGTTAAGGAGCCCCAGTGCTCTTCAGCGCGAGGCCTCTGTAACTCACTTACCTAAATTCAGCCAGCTTCGGGGCGACGCAGCGTCATGTGACGTCAAATGACCACGCGGCATCATTTGATGCCCTTCGCCATGGCAACGCGACACCAAATGATGCCGGATTCAAGGTAAGGGGGGGGGGGGGGCGCAACGCTGGGGGAGAGCCGGCAGGGGGGCGCAGAGCAAAAAGTTTGTGCACTCCTGTTATAGATCGGTGGAAGATCAACTTTGTATCACAAAACTTAGGAGCAGAGACTGAAGCACAGGAGGGGGGGGAAGAAGGGGTAGGATGCAGTTACATTAATAAGGTGCAAGGAAGCATGGTCCAGGGAAATAGAAATGTTACAGCAGGAGCTTACGCTCTAGAGCAGGGGTGCGCAATCTTTCCCTGCTGCGGCCCCCTGCCTGCCCGCACCCCCCCCTCCCTTACCTTATCTCCGGATCTCAATGTCAAATGATGCCACGGGTTACGTGACGCCACATTGCCATGGAAACGTGACCCAGCGGCATCATTTGACGCTGCATTGCTAAAGAGCAGGTAAGTGAAGTTGCAGAGGCCTCACGCGATCCCCCAGCATTAATTTAAATGCCTTGGGGGGCGGGGGGCGGGAAGAGCACGGGGCCGCTGCAACCGCCGCACCCCCCCTGAAAAATCTTGCGCCCCCCAGTTTGCTCACCACTGTTCTAGAGCAAGGGTGCTCAACTCCAGTCCTCAACCCCATAAACAGGTTAAGATGTCCCCGCTTCAGCACAGGTGG
The DNA here is from genome assembly GCF_040206685.1 of Ascaphus truei. NCBI lineage: Eukaryota > Metazoa > Chordata > Amphibia > Anura > Ascaphidae > Ascaphus > Ascaphus truei. The sequence continues at coordinate 33,902,688 of NC_134490.1, forward strand.
CTCAATCAGAGGCTCACCCTTCGACAGCCTCTGAGCCACTTGTGCTGAAGCAAAGATACCCTGAAAACCTGACCTGTTTGGGGGGGTGGGGAGGGCTTGAGGACTTTAATTAACCATCCCTGCTCTAGAGGGTGGGATGCTCCGGGCAAACGAGAGGAAGTCCTTCACTGGCAGTAGATTCATGGAACAACCGGAGGTGGAGGTTAGCGTAGCACAATGAATGTATGAGATCTAGGGTTTAACAGGGGTTTAACCAGGCAGACAGTTGACTTTCTTCACTGCTAAAAATGTCATTGTTTCCCACTGGACCAGTACCAGGCCCTGCCCTTCTGTGGCCTCTTGCCTGGGAGCTTAACCACTTTCAGAATAATGACGTCAGAGCTGTGACCCGAGCGCTGGGTGACGTCCTTACGAGCCCAGGGCCCCGCTCCCCTGGGGGGGGTGGGGATGGGGAGAGAGAGAACGTCACTCAAGGTAAAGGTCTCATCACATGTCCTAAAAACAAAAACAAAGGAACTCTCATCAGGGTGCCATCTACCTGTGGGAAAAAACCATAAACACTAGGGCTGTTCTGCTGGCAACCACAGAAGAAATAGAATATTTTTATATTGCTCCTTGGTTCTAAAGAGCTTATATAATTACAGGTCAGAAGCTAAATCGCTTGGTAGCAGAGACTCTGAGGCTTTAATCAAACCCATCAGCTAGTGTATTAAAGACCAACGCCTTAACCACAACACCAGATCCCCAGCCTTGGGCAGTGGGTGGACACCTCCCGCCACTAAAAATACCTCCTCACTGCTCAGAACACTACAGGGCAGGTCTCTGCACAGAGTTCCAGGGAACATGTACAGCGGCGAGATACACATGCACAGACATCGGGCTGCACATTACGCACACGCAAGCGTGTATCCGCTGCTCCAAAGACCAACCATACACATGTATCACATGTAAAAAGCGAACCCATCAACTGCTTTGCACGTGTAAATAGCAAACACCTACTTAGCACGAGGAATGCACATTAAGAACGCACAGTTCTCTGCACATCAAGAATAGAAAGCGGCGCATATACACAACATTGAGTGCATACACTTTTGCACATCAAGCGTGCACATATTTTGGATGCGTGCATGTACACACTTTCTGCACGCAACGAGCACACACACTTATGCACCAAGAGAGCACGCGACCGTCACATAAATAAGGGCACAGTACTATAGAAGCGGCACATCCTTGTATCCCGCCGCAGTATTGTTGCTGCACGCCCCTGCATTACCCCACACATTCCAGCAAATGCAAAGCGCTGAACAAATCAACAGCGCAACGCAAGCGACGTTACAGAGCGCTACTTACGGAACCGCACTCGGACCGGCCAGATCATGATGGAGCTCAAAGACAAAGCAGCCACGACAGCGACCGCACCGGTCACGGTCACCATCACCCAGTGGAAGAAAGGAGTGCAAGCTGGGCAGCAGATCTGCGTGCTAGAGCGGGGGGGGGAGAGGAAGGAGAGAACACACACACATCAGGCGCCGATCCAGACAGCGAGCACCTCTATATCCAATCACCGTTTAATAATCAAAATAGCCCACGTGATGTTACAGGACCAAAATGCATGGGAGTCACTTAACCCCTACACTGCCAGACCCGCCTGCAACAGATGGTCACGGCAGCCCGATCAGAAAAGACGCCCAGGGCCGTACAGGGAAAAAGCAGACAAGACATACACTGTAGTGTAAAAAGGTTAATTGGATGCATCAACAGTTTAGTCATGTAAGGACGTGCGGAATGCGTGGGTGACCAGGCGAGAAGGGATAATGCAATATATTGCCTCTATTCTGTATGGCATCTGCTTTATGCACATCTTTTTATTATGGTTATATAGATGCACTTTATCCTTGTCTGGAACTAAGGCGTTAAATCACCATTTATTTTTACCCCTCCACACTGGGGTGTGTCCGTCTCTGTCCTTAGAGTTACTTACTGACAGGGATACAGGGACTGAATGGCTACCACCGCTAGCCCGTTGGCTACCTTGTCCGTGAAGCTCATAGCCCCGTATACAAAGGCTCCACTGTGCTGTAACATCAGAAGAAACGTGAGATTAGCTTCTACATGTGTTGACTGTTTGCAACGTTCTGCATGTAACACCCCAGCGCCCGCTGCATGATACAAACATGCTCCGGCTTCTCAGTCATTTCCAGGATCATAAAATCAGCACACAGCACCCTCTAGTGGACAAACCTAATGCTGCTGTCTTTTGGCAATTACAGTAACGAAAAAAACTCACTGGAATATGCACAGGCGCATATGTAGCTCTAAACACACAAAGTCACAGCGGCAGCAGTGTAGAAAACACAAACTTGCACCGGTCCTGCATTGTGTCGCATGTTTGAAGCACAGCTGTATCAGCCAACGAAAAATACTAGCATAGACGCAGAGGAAGAAAGAGATGCAAAAACGGGTACCCTATAGATCCCGTCTGTTTAGGGTGAAGGTGCTTCTTAGCAAGCGAGTGTTCTGGAGGCCCCTTTACATACGCCGTTTACTGAACACAAATAGTCACTTTTATATGTATCCCACCTCTGGGGACTACTAATTAATGTAAGGGGCCAACGGCCTTAATGTGTTGACCGGGTGGCATCACTTTGGTATTGCCCCTAACCCATCATGTGATGTAGCATGTCTGTGCAGAAGGGATTGCCACTCCCTTGTATGTTTTGTGACCAGTGATGTCACCAGAGGGAGATAGACAGGTACATATAGTAGCTCAACCCAATGTTTGAGAAGCAGGTTCCTCAGAGTTCTGGCAAAGAGTCTCACCGCGAGTCCTGTAAATATGTTTAAGTGAAAAAGGGAAATCACCCTGACGCATGAATATTAACCTGAGGAATATAAGAAGCTCTATAGGTGTGCCAAGTTTGCTAAAGGATCAAGTAAGCAGTATAAAACAAATAACATTTATTTAAAAAAAAAAAAAAAATTATACTATAATAAGTACAATGTAATAGCTCCACAACAGGAGTCTATCACACAATAAACCCTATGTCTTGATTAAGCTTAATCACCCCGCATTAAATATACACAATTATCTTAAAATGGTAACACATATCCATTGAAGGAACTTCTACAGAGTGAGAGATATGGAACAGATGATTGTTATTATGTCCTGATATGTAAAACCATAGAATTCAAAGAGGGTGTACTTTCTTTTTCACACAACTGTATATAGTCGTACTCTTTTATTGAGAATATCTGCAGCTAATCGTTCATCCAAGATATGTTTCATCTCGCTCTCCAATTCTGTAATGGGATTGCTCCTCAACTTTTTATATGTGCTGGTATCTAGATATGTATATTAAAGAGTGTCCTTTCTCCATTTGCTGTTTTCAGATAGGGAATGTGCCCTATATAGATAGCGCCTATAGTAATTGCCCAAGATTGTTCTCATGCGGGAAGAAGAGGTGTGAGCATGTGCTTAGGAGTTCTCAGAGTAGCAGCTCCGGAGCATAATTGGATCGGCCACACCAGAAGGTCTTTCATAAACTCTCGGTGCAATATGCATGGACGAGGTATGCAGTACACAATAATGGGATACGGATCCCAGAAAGCAGAGTATTCCCAACAGGGGCACACTAGAGATGGGGCACTATTGACACTATGCAGGAGATTGCCAATCTAACCAACACAAGCATAAGTACCTCCCCAGTGTAGAGTGAGAGCTACCAGGGGGAAGAGGCATGGAGTAACTTTATGGATTTGCCACCAGTTAAAGTCTAACGTGAAATATGTCCTTGTGTGGCAAGCCTTATAAACAGATGTGAATACAGCTCTTTTTGTACTATAAAACGTTCCTGGCGCCCATCCTTATCCCATCTGCATATCCACGACCAGGTGAAAAAAGGCAGTGCACTGCCTGTAATAAATGGAGGCTAATGGTAGCAAAAACAACCTTTCAATGAATAAAAGATCAAACATCACCCCTGGGTCATCCAGAATACGCTCACCTACGCGTTTCGGGCCGTGCGCCCTTTATCAAGGTGTATGATACCTTAATAAAGGGCGCACGGCCCGAAACGCGTAGGTGAGCGTTTTCTGGATGACCCAGGGGTGATGTTTGATCCTTTTATTCATTAAAAGGTTGTTTTTGCTACCATTAGCCTCCTCCATTTATTACAGGCAGTGCACTGCCTTTTTTCACCTGTTCTACTTCCCCTGCTTGGTGGATTGCACGCTGCTCAGGATACCTGATGGGACTGCTCCTCTGGGACTGAAAGTGAGTTTTCTCTTACATACTATGCCTAGTTATTATGGTTGGGACAATCTTTGTACTGTTCATTGTGCTGGTTAGCACTAGGTACTAGTCCCTTGCCCTATTGGGGTATGTTTTCATTGCTCACCATTATATTGGAGTGTTCCCTACGGAAGAATTATTACAATATTATTGGGACTCATGTTTTGATGCACCGGTTACCCACATTTTGCATATCCACGACCAGCCTGCACCGACCCAGCACCCTGAACATGTATAAGAGACTGTGCACTACCATGTATATAGTCAATTCTATCTAAACTCCTTTAGCGCCGGGCTAATCTACGTATCTAAAACTTCAACGCTTCAACCAAGGCGAGCGGGGCAGAGACGTTGGCAGAAATCGGTGCAATAGATGCAGCTGGTGCGGGACCACAAATGTAGGTATAGTACTTGCTAACTAGGGGCAGTAAGACAGTATGTCACAAACACATACGCAGAGAGGCACCTGCCCGTCACATACCGAGTGTATCCCGATTAGATCAGCCGTCATGGAGAGGGAGGTGACCAGGATAGTGGCGGATCCAGACCCCAAGATCACCGCAGCTCCATACACCGCCACACCGAGTTCGGGATCCAGGGCCACCCATGCAGCGAAAGCGGCAATGGCCAAGAGCCCCAGGAAGTAGGTGAGCTGTAAAACAAAGTGCAACAAGGTACATGACGATCAGCGGGTATGGGAAGGGAGAACATTAGCCAAGCCAGAGCGCAGGCACCCTCCGCGACAGAATACGGAGAGGGTGCGCACAATGTTTCCCATGCCACTCACGTTGCGTCCAATCAACTTGTTGATGGGTTTCATGAGGAAGGAGGACACGAAGCCACTGACGTACATCACCAGAGGGATGGTGGCGATAAAATTCTGCAGAGACCCAACAGGACAAAGCTTATTACAGCACAGAGTCGATAAAGGTTGAGAAAGAAGGTAAGAATGAGAGAGAGCAAGAAGTGTGTGGGAAGGAAAGAGTAAGCGAGGGAAGAAGACGGACAAAAGGTGTTGGTAGGAGGCTCTCACCTTGGGTAGATGCAGGGATCTGGTCAGGTAGACAGCTATGTATGTCTGGGACAGGTTTACTATGAGTCTTGTGCACATGTACAACAAAGCCACCTGAGGATAATGGATACAGGTTATAAAGAGCCACTCTGTCCCCCTCATGCTGTAGACTCACAGATGCCTCCACACCAATAGCTCATCACACCTGATAGAAGGAGGGCTCCACCAGCCAGTGTTTCCAAAGCAGCAGAGGCTGTGGAGGGCCAGGGGGTTTGTGCTCGTCAGGGAGAGGTCCGGCATCAGGATCCTCTGTGTCAACGAGATGACTGTAACTCGGTCGCTTCTCCTTTGTTCCAATGTGGAAGAACAATGAGAACAGCGCCCCCACGCCCACCACGATCAAGGCCAAAGTCTGCAGCGAGAAGACGCACACACAATACATTTGTGGGAGCTTGGGGATGAAATGCAGGTTCTGGGAATGTTTCCAGAAGGGAAAGTAGAAACAGAGAGATCCAGCAGCTAAACTGAAAGGGCTTCTCTGTAGGATTATTTTATCTTCTGTACCTGGCGTATGCTTTACATTGAGACAGGAACCAAGTGACACTTTTTAGGCATCATTCGCCTTTCCAGATTGTTACTCCTTTTGTGGAACTAAGTGAAAATTAGAGCTAATTGGCTCATCTAGTCCATCAAGAATGAGAATTCCCCACAGATATCAGCACGTATAAAAATAAAAATCCCCTCTCCGATAGTAGAGACCACTACAGAATCGCAGTCGCCGAGCCAAGTTCTACAGGGCAGTAGGCACTGGGACATATGACTATCAAAAGATCCAGTGTCCTAACTCCAACACCGTTCGTAGTTATTTCTCTTTTAGGACTCCATGCAACTCATCCCTCGATCGCTGGGGTCAACTTTAAGATGCAGAATAAAATAGAGAGCGAATAATAAAAACACAGGGGAGTTTCCAAATAAATGACATATAAAAACAAAAAAACAGTACATCGTGCTGAAACATGAAATCCGCCTTGCATTAAACTGGTGACACAGTAGATCGCTGCCCCAGTTCCAGGTGACAAAAAGGTCTGTTTTTTTAAACAATCCAGCAGTGATTTCCACAAAAGCTGAACCAGAATGTTGTGGTCACAGCGATCTGGTGGGCACTTCCGCAGTGACATCACAATGAGGGATGCTGACATCCAAGGCCAGGTCCCCAGTGGCCGCTGCGGCGCACACACCACACACCACAGCACCTCCCTCTATGGAGCAGGCCCCAGTGGCCGTGTGTGTGTGGGCGTGCAAAGCGCGATGACGCATACGCTGGCAGGGAAAACAAGAACGTTGTCCTCCCGTGCAGCGATGCGATTACATGGTCGGAACGCAGCCAACGGAAGGGCAGCACCCCAGTCATGGCCCCACTCCGCGCATCCTATCACTCCCCTACAGACCGCGGCTTTTATCTGTGCACGCCAAGCCAGGTCGCCAGGCGCGCGTGCAGCAGTAAATACTGCGGCCTAAGCCTTGTGTGTCAAAATAGGTCTTCAGGTGGTCTGCAAATCTACATATAGAACATGGGGACTTTTTATACCCCACCCCTCTTATCATTAACCCTTACAATTATGATATAAAAAGATGCACAAAAGGCTTAACTGGGACTATATGTTCACAACATTGCTTCAATTTGGTATGGGTCCTACATTTTTACAGGGAATAAAAGTCCTATGCACCCACCCTTCGGCAAATATCAAAGTTAATGGTATGACATACTGTTATTTTTATATAGCCAACCGGACTAGACAGGGGTGTCCTTTATCCCCCTTTCTCTTTGCACTTTCAATGGAACCACTTGGTAACCTTATTAGCTCTCACCCAAATATTGTGAGATGTCATATAGGAGAAGGAATACAAGCCGTCTCTCCAGGCGGATGACATTCTATTTACAATTACTAAACCACCAATATCCCTGCCAAATTTAATGTCCACTCTGTAACAGTTAGGGGTCTGGTCTTAAATGAATAATAATAAGTCCAAAGCTGTAGATATTAACCTCTCACCCTGAAACTTTGAAGGTAAATTTCGATTTCAAGTGGAGTGAAACATATTAAATATTTGGAGATCAGTATTACTAGCGACTATAATAGTCTATAATGGGGTTAACTATCCCCCACCCCCTTACTGAAGCAATTATCAGCACTTGAAGCAGTGGGAGAGCTATCCGGTTTCCTTGATAGGCCATATATAAGCGGTCAAATTTAATATCCTGCCACGTAGCCTATATTATTTCCATTTACTCCCGATCCCAGCTAGGGCACAACATCTACAAGGATTGCAGAGGGAGATCTCTACCTTTACATGGAATAAATGCCATCCTAGAGTCAGTAGGAAAATCCTTTTTCTCCCAAGACTTCCAGAAGGATGGGGGCTACCTTCCATGTCCCAATAACTTCAAGGGGCACAGTTAGGACAATTTGTAACGTGGCATGCCACTGCGGGCCTAAAAAGATGGCTAGACAGAGGAGTCTTTTATGGCATAAGAAGATACACAGGCCTAACTCAACCAGGGTTTTCCCAATCCTGAGCCACTCCTGCGAGTTGTGGGGCAGAGTACAGGCAGGTACTAAACGGCTCTCATCCTCCTCAGTGATGACCCAATTACAAAATAACCCAGTCTTTCCTCCCGGGATGTGAGGGCAAGCTCTTCTCTAATTGCAATAGAAGTGCAGCGCAAGATGATGAACTCAAAAAAATAAAAGATAATAAAATACACGGTATTAGTGCATGTTTTAGACATAAATGGTCTTCAGGTGTAGAGGGGAGGAGAGGGGAAAAGGGGGGGGGGGGCGGGGAGGGTTATGGAAGCAATAGGTGGATAGCAGATGATGATATTAAATTCAAAATAATAGAAACAGTAAAACATATGTCTCAATGACTCACACGGCCTAATGTGAGACTCCACCCTCAGAGAAGAATGTGAAATATTGCATATATCCTCTATAATAAAGGAATACTAAAGAAGAAAAAACCTCACACGGCCTTGTGTGAGCCCCTTCCCTCAGTGAATGATGTCATCAATCTGATAGGAATCAGTATCAACTTCTTTTCAAATTCTCCCAATGGAGGCAGTGTGTGAGAAGCTCCTCTCCCAGGTGCCCATATATCAAGAAATGGGCAAAGCCTGGATTAGTAGCAATAAAGGTTTATTACATCAATAAAGTAAAAGCTAAATGACACTCACACAAAAATGAACAAACAGCCCAAATATCAGCCGTAGGTCTGGCCGGTAGACCCTTTCCTTCCAGTTGTGCTCCCGCTAGCGCGTCCGACAGCAGGACCGAGAGGGAGGATCGTTCCGGAAGTCCGGTGGCTGCCTGGGTCCCTCACACAATGAGCTCCGGCAGGGAACTACGCGTTTCGCTAGTAAACCTTCGTACAGATTCCAATCAGATTGATGACATCATTCACTGAGGGAAGGGGCTCACACAAGGCCGTGTGAGTTTTTTTCTTCTTTAGTATTCCTTTATTATAGAGGATATATGCAATATTTCACATTCTTCTCTGAGGGTGGAGTCTCACATTAGGCCGTGTGAGTCATTGAAACATATATTTTACGGTTTCTATTATTTTGAATTTAATATCATCATCATCTGCTATCCACCTATTGCTTCCATAACCCTCCCCTTCTTCCCCCTCCCCTTTCCCCTATGCACCTGAAGACCATTTATGTCTGAAACATGCACTAATACCGTGTATTTTATTATCTTTTATTTTTTTTGAGTTCATCATCTTGCGCTGACCACTACATCACTTCTATTGCAATTAGAGAAGAGCTTGGGCTGCATCTTCTCTTCGGTCCAGCTGCAGAAATTCAACAAGGGCTAGTATATTCTTCTTTACCCTGGTTTTATAATAGCATATATAGTAGGGAGCGCCCCAGTTTCACCTTTTGTTTCTTCTCTAATTGGGCAGAAAATGGCATTTCCAAAGTAGGGAATATGATCATGGGATTCTATAGGAAGTCTTTTGATCAAATCTGTAACAATACGAAAATTCAGAGATCTAACTTTTATAAAAATCTTCAAAATCAGAAATGTTATTAATAGAGGGTTCAAAGTAGCCGAGCTCCCTTATAAAACCTTTTTGTAGAACCAGCGCCAAAACCCTGTGGATCAAACCAAGCTTACCTCCACTGTATAAAGTAATCTTTATCCAGGTGATAGGTAAAGATAAGAGAAAAATATGATATCGTGGGAACAGGAACTAACTGGGCGATGCCCTAGAATGGGACGACTGGCAGGACATATGAGAAATAGTGGCCACCAGCTCTTTATGTTCAACAACAAAGGAGAATGCCTACAAATTAATGTATCGCTGGTATCGGACACTAAGTAGGCTTCGGGCAATATATCCAAGCTCCTCACTTTTGTGCTGGAGGAATTGTCGCCAACGAGGAACACACATATTTGGTTAAGATGTCCCAAGCTTCAACAACCATGGACGCAGGTTCTCCACGACATACGTACCTTGACCGGGATTACCCTTTGTTAGAGAACCATTAATATTAATTTTAGGTAAGTTCCCCTCGAACCCAGATAGAGCAATAAATAAACTCATTTCCCAAATCCTCCTGGTGACTCGCTGTGTGATCACCAGATCTTGGAAACGACAGGATTCCCTTACCTTCTCGGCAGTTAAAAATAAAAGCAGGTACTAAATTATCATAGAAATGGAAAAAGATAACCATCTACATTAATGACATGTGGTCCAAATTCCTAGGGACGTTGTAGCCCCTATTAAGAGGTACCTACAGTAGATCGAAATCAAAACTAAATAGAGATGACTAATCTGTGACGGTCATGCTTTGTGAAAATAATTCTGATATCCCCTTTCCTCCCCCTCCGTAGGTTTTTCTATAACCCTCCCCCATCCTATTATAATATAATCACCAATTTATATAGCTAGTTTTATTTTGGAACATTTCAATTCAATTGGAGAATTTAAAAAATAAATAAAAATGCAAACCTCTCATGGTCTTCAGGCTTTTTACCAACCTCCCTAAAGGAAGCATTTTTTTCACCTCTTTTAAAAGAAAGAAACCCTCCCTCAATCCACTCAACACGGATAACTACCGACCAGTTTAATATTCAATTTTTACCGAAAATTATTGGAAAAACTAGCCCTAAAAACAGTTAGTGAACCACCTAACCTGATTTCATCTGTTGGACTCCCACCAATCTGGATAAAAAATAAATTTTAAAAAAAAGACAGCACCGAGACGACACCAATAGGCGTCACCGACTTCCTGCTCAACGCTGCTGACAAAAGGGGGCACCGCGGCTCTGACCCTTCCCGACCTGAGCACAGCTTTCAAAACAAGCGATCACACTTTTGCTGACCAGACTTAAAACGGCTGTTGTGTTGAGAGGTAAAATGCTGGACTGGTTCCAGCCCTGCCTGAAGCCAGAAAATCACCCCAAAGAGAAGTCTACAAACACACTCCCACCGGTTTGTGGCGTCCCCAGTTGATGTCAGACATCTCCAACGAGCCAATCAGCACGGTGAACTGCCTGAATAATTGCCTTAGTGACATCTCTAATTGGGTGGGCTACAACCTACTGTAATGCCTCTACATCCGAGCTGCTCCCGATTGGCCCTAACGCACAAACAGATGTGATGAGCAACATCTTCAATGATCTAAAAATCAATAACTCCGCCATCCCAAGGAAAGAGAAGGTGAGAAGCCTTAGAGTTATTATTGACAAAAACAAAAATCATTGATACGCCTCACATTGCATCTATTGAGAAAAACTGACTTCCAAATCTGCCGAGACAAATGAAAGCCTCTCTCTCGAAAACCAATCTGCCCAGGTCATTGGTGAGCAGCCCAGTAAAAAAATAATAATTTTTATCTAAAAACACATTTATATATAAATGACAGATTGTAATTTTAAGACACGAAGCTGTATGAACGGGTTAAAAGAAAGCCAGTTTAACCCCTTGAGGGCAAGCATTTCTTAAAAATTATTTTTAACGGTGATCACCCCCTTTCCTGACCGCGGCGACACTCACCCTGAAGATGGGGATGTCTTGCCTGCCCAGGGTGTCCATTTTGTCAGACTGCGTCTCCTCTCCCTCCTGGAAATGCAGAAGCGCCCAGGCCACGGCGTACACCGTGATGTTGGCCATGACAGTAAACGCATATCTGGGGACCATGGAAGACAGTGGGGTAAGTGGGGACGGGCGGAAACATTAGATCGGGGCGGAGAGGGACCTTCTTTCTGGGGCTGCAGTCAGAATGCAAACCCCATGTTGGGGGGGATTTCAGCTACAGAATTAAATAAAAATAGAAGATTTACAATCAACAATGACATAATAACAAATAAGTATTCACTCAAAATACTTCATTGGGTTTTGATATAGATATATCAGTGTAGATCACAAGTAATCAATACCAGCACAACACAAGAATAGCAAATAATGGTAATTTATTAGGTCTAAAAATCACATACAGTATACTGTAGGTGTGTGTGTACCCAATAAAATGACACTTATTTGCGGTTCCTGTGCTGTGCTGGTATATTGATCACTTGTGATCTACATTGATTATTTCTCATTTCTTTTACCGTGCACAATGACTGCCTTCTATGAAGCACTGGATCCCAGCGTGTGTGGGGAAAAACAGTCCATAACATACTTCTCCATAATAATAATAATATATATTATATTATATTATATATATATTAATATATATATATATATATATATATATATATATATATATATATATATATATATATATATATATATATAAAAAACAAAGCTGCAGTTCAGTCTTTTTTTTTTTTTTTCTTTTTTTACTTCAATAGTTTCATGTGGGCAATCTCTAATTACCTAAAGAACTGCATAGCTGCCGGTTAATTCGTTCTCCGTCTATTGATCGGCAAAGTTTGGCGACATCTTTAAATATGGGGAATGTAAATCGTTGCTATAGGAACAAGCATGCTTGTTAAAATAGAATACAAGAAAATTGGTCTTTCAAAGTTGTTTTTTTTTTTAAAACAGAAAATGCTGAAAGTATTTTTTCTTACTACAGAACTGAATTATTAAAAAAAAAACACATTCAGGATATTGACTGAACTGGAGCTTTAATTGCCAAAACATTGCTTCCCTATTTTGCTCACTCTGTGCGGTTTTCCACCTGCCATGAGGAAATGAAGCTTCCTGGGAAGGTGAGGAATGAAGAAATATAGAGAAAGGAAGGAGCACTCACGCCAAGAGGAGTGTACACTGCCATGGGTACGGGATGGGGATCACACAAAGAGTGATTTCATATCAGATCAACGTTTTTGGTCCTAAAATCCAGGTCTCTCAAGATCCAGATTTTAGGACTGAAAACAGCAGTCTAATATTAAATTATTCTTTGCATGAAGACGGTGAGAGTGCTGCACTTTCTTTGGCGTGTAAACAAAAACCGTATTGTTTTGCTGATCACAGGCAGAAGGTAAGATCTGAGAATGTCCTAGGATAAAAGGCGTATTTTTGTTGTTTGTTTATTTTTTTTCTGTTCTCCGTTTCTAAAAAAAAAAAAAATATCAATCGGAAAACAGACAGACAGCTGAGAGACACGGCCCTCAGACTTCAGAATGGTGACACTGCTGAGAAGATAGAGGAAGAGAGTATAACACAATGAGACGGAGACAGATTGCACCCTGCATCTGGCTGCAGCTTCACACTGTGGTTGAGGTCAGCCGGCTCGCTCTGTAAAAGTTTTCCTCGGCTTGTAAAAACCACAAACCTCAGCGAGGCCCAGAACATCACCACGTTCCTACCCCAGCACACAGTCATAAGAGAAGACTATACGCCAGCCCTCCCCACCCCAGATCCTGACGGCCTGGTTCAGCAAGTCCTGATTATATCTCTTACCGCAGGGGTGCTCAACTCCAGTAGTCAAAAAGCCCCCCCCCCCACAAACCCTCCACCCTCCTGCAACAGGTCAGGTTTTCAATATATACCAGTGTCCACACAGGTGGCTCAATCAGAGTCAGTCTTTGAGCCACTTGTGCTGAAGCTGGGATATCCTGAAAACCTGACCTGTTTTTTTTGGGGGGGGGGGGGGGGGGCGCTTGAGGACTGGGGTTAAGCATTCCCGTCTAATCCCAATAGATTGATTAGAGGGAGGAACCTGCACGGAGCATGAAAGCTGCTAAACCAGGACTGGCCAGACCTAAAGATATAAAGGAGCTGTATCCTAAATATATACAATTCCAAAACTGGGATATAATGAACTGAATCTTAAATAGGTTTCCAAACCAAGACATATCCTAAATCTTTCCAAACCTCGAGTCCTCAATCCCATTGCATTCCTATAGGAAAGAAGCATATCCACTCACAGGCCTGGCAGTATTACACTACCAGCAGTGTAGCATATTAATGTCTTTAGCCCAATAGACTTATAAAAGTGTTGGACATTTCATCCTGAATCCCATTTCTGCTTTATAGTGGTTATAAACACTACTGACATCCTGTTCCACTTCCACGCACAATACAGTTTTATCTATGGCGCCATACACAACATTTAATGACAATTTCTTAGGGCGATTTGATCCTGCTTATGAAAATCATATCTCATCTTGGTATTCTGTCCCTAGGAAAATGTGATTACAGATAACAGGGGGCTTATGTGAAGAAGTTTAAACCCTGGACAGAACCTAAACTGACCCTGAAAACATCAAGATACAGGGAAATGAAAACTACAGGCATGGATTCTATATAGCAGGTCCAAATAATAAATGTGTTTTTCCTTATATAGCACCCACAGTGTCTGCAATGCGGTACATGGTTACTGTCGCAACGAGTTTACAATCTAATTTTGGGGCCTGGGGCACAGGGAGATAATCTGACTTGCCGAAGGTCAGGAGAACTGGCACACTGGGATTCACACACACACTTCAAAGGCAGTGACATTACCACAAGTCCCAGGCTATTGCACCCCGTATACCTGCTGCAACTGGCCAGTCCCTGTGCCCCCTCCCCAAGTCATCCAGTCCTAGGTGCCAGGTTTGAGGCGATGCCCCTTACCGGTAGGCAGTGAGCTCCACTTTGTCATGCTCGTTCTTGGCCAGCTCGGGAATGAGGGAGAGGTGGGAGATCTGAGTGGCCGCCCATCCAAACTGGAAGATGACGATGAACGGGATGAAGTAGATGAGCTCCGCCCACTGCGGCGTGTTCTCCGTGCAGCCCAGGCAAGGATTAAAGATGAAGGCGAAGGACAGCACCACACTAACTGTGCCTGGGGAGGGGTAGGAGGTACAGACACAAAGAGCCAAGTCAAATTAAAAGCATCTGTGGGATAGAATGACTTAGGAAATGCATAATTGAGGCACAAGAATTACAAGTTACTGTTCACAGTCTCAGTGTCGCTCAGAGTCTGCTTTGGGACAGGTCCTTGTAGGGTCAACGTCAGCTTCATTATGATCTACCTGCTGTTCATCCCACAATAAATGCGAGTAATTTTGCATAATATCTTGGCGTGCCCGGCCTCCATGTTACTTTGTACAGAAGAAAAGAAAAGACCATGAAATATCTGTACTGCCAGTCTGACAACGTTGCAACACAATAGTTGCAGTGTCATCAAAACTACAGAGAAAGTGTTTTCTTGGTACCAAATGCTATCGAGAGTCTGTGTAGGCAGCAGTTATATGGAGCAATATGCTGATTCACACCGGCCCTTTCAAGAACAGATAAGCTCTATTCAAATAAAAGGGGACTACAATCTTCTCCAGCAGAGGGAAGCAACTTTACAGCATAACGCACATATCATGGCCATGGGATATCAAATGCCGCGTCTCGTCATCATTTATGTATATGAAAATCAGCCACCCCGAGTAATAATCTGCCGGCTGTGCAAAATTGGTTATAAAAAGGCGAAGTTATTTATGTAGGTGAAGTGTTTGAATCGGTTAACCCTTGCCCTGCCAGAGGGGACTACAATGCGCTGCAGGCCCCTCTGGCAGCAAAATGGTTAATGGACCCAACAACAACAAAAAATGACTTCCCCCATCAGAAGGTGTCACCCAGTGCTGGCTTTAGATAAGACCTCATATTGCGAAAGGCACAGTTGCTCCAGGCCAGTAGCGTGAAGCAAGGGTCTAATCTTCCTCAATAACAAGCAGTGTCAGGACTGGATACACAGTCAATCAGATTCACGCGGAAAGAAAAGACGTTACGCATCTCTAAAGCAAACATACCCAGAAAGAAAGAAAAAAAGGAAATCATTGTGTCACTGCTGCATGTGACCTGACACGGTCATACCCAAGCCCTCCTTGCTAAAGAGGCAGTCCGAGCGGATCGTTTTCTTTGGCAATTTTCTTTATTTTTTTAACATAGGATTGAAGCAGGGGGTCTCCAGAGCTGAACCCCGTCCATTTCAGCTCCCTGGACCCCTGATTTCGGGGATACCTCCGTAGGGCGTGCCGGTAGCCACTCAGCTAGCAGGGATCACAGAATGGCGCAGTTTCAAATCACCCGCGCTCTGCAGGCCAATAGGAGGCCGTGACATCACCCGGTGCGGCTTCCTATTGGCCCACGTAACGCGTGACGTCTGAATCTCGGGAAGCAGTGGGTCCCCGAAGCTGAAATGAATGGGGTTCAGTTCCAGAGCCACACACACCCCCCGGCTTCAAACCTATGTAAACTAATCCTTTATAAAAACAAACAAACTGACATCAAATATTGTTTTTTGTTACTAGAAATATACTTGAAATCTTAGTCGTGACATACACACCTGGAGTTGTAACATTTCAAAATAGTGGGTGTTATTTACTAAAGTCCGTTGGCTGCAAAACGGGCCCGGGAAAAAAAACGCAGCGCCAGATTTAAGAGAGGGAAATAAATCCAATTGCAAATCTCTCCGATAAATAGAATTAGAAAGTACAGTGCCCGACTGACAGCGAAGGGATAAAAGTACTGACACCTTCACACACACAGCTGTTGCCCTAACTCCACTGTAACTCGCCCGCCCCAACAGCTCTGTCCTGGAGATACTTGCTCATTATGTATGTGGTGTGCGTGGAGCACAGTGTATGTGCCTTTCACAACCAGGAAGCCTGTGCTTCGAAACATAGAATTTGACGGCAGATAGGAACCACTTGCCCCACCGTGTCGGCCCATTTCCCCATCTACTGTAAAACCTTAAGAGCGCTTTTGATCCTTGGCTTCCTGCCGTATTTAGGTTAGCATTACGTCCATCTCAAGCACATTATAATCCCCTTACTGTATTAGTCCATACCTCGTCTGTTGGGAGGCTCGTCCACGAATCTACCACCCTTTCGGTGAAGAATTGCTCCCTCACATTTCCCCTTAGCCCGACACCCTCCAGCTTCAGAGAACGACCTCTTGTTCTACAAATCCTCTCTTTGGAATATTCTTCCCTCCTGTACTTTGTTTAATCCCTTTATATATTTGACAGATCCCCCCTCCCCACATCTATCACCTAAACCGTAAATGTTAATGTTCCTTGTCTTTACCGATACATTTTATGCTGTAGATCAGGCGTGCCCAACTCCAGTCCGCCTAACAGGTCAAGTTTTCAGGATATCCCAGCTTCAGCACAGGTGGCTCACCTGTGCTGAAGCAGGGACTGATTGGGGGCTGGCGTTGAGCACCCCTGCTGTAGATCATGCACCATCTTAGTAGAAGGATGTTGTGCACAATGCAATGCGATTGTCACCAAGTATGACCCTGAAGCTACAAGACTGGGTCACGTGATAGGGGAATTCATTCATGGACTTCCCTTCCCTCCTATAAACAGCAGCTACATCACTAGTCCCTTACACCTTCCAATGCCAGCAGTTACATACAATGTAAACCCCCTCCCCAAGAAATGGGGGGGGGCACTCCCCTCTGTGTTGTAAGAATCAAGGAGCTTTTTGGCCCTGGACGTAAGCAGGGTGCCCTCGGTTCACCGACTTGCGCCCAATTCCCCCCCCCCTCATTATTTTGGGTAGGAACCTACCTCCTGCTGCCTCAGTTTTTCTTAACCCATATGTACTATTTCTGTTATCCCGTAGCACAGCACCACGTGTATATGTCGACACCGTCCAAAAAGGTAAAAAATAATAACGAGCACCCCCATAAAAACGTACCGATCAGATGCCAGGATTTCCTTCGCCCGTAGGGCAGGCAGCTGGCGTGCCGGTCGGATTCGTAGCCAACCAGAGGGGTACAGATGCCATCTGTGACCTGACCGATGAGCAGCAGGACCCCGGCGTAGAAGGAGTCGAACCCCAGCACGGAGTGGAAATACACCAGGAAATAGGTGAACCACATGGACGCACAGAGGTCATTGAGGAAATGCCCTGTGGAATAGCTCAGGCGCAGGCAGAGGGGCAGCGATGCTTGGTCTGCCATGCCTGGCACAGCACTGGCACTCAGCTACCTTGACCCTAACCTGACAGGGCTCTGCTGGGGCAACAAAGTATGAAGCAGCATCTGCTAACTTGTATCTCTTGGGAAAGTGTCTCCAGGGACAATCACATCAACAGGCATGATCCTGAATAAAGGGGAGGGGGGGTCACAGAAACCTACCCACCCCAATTAAACTACGCCTGGCAGAGGTATGGACTGAGCTCTGCTTCCCAGCTGTCCTCTCCAGCCTCACACACCCGCCCCCATCCCTCCTCTCCCACCTCCAGTGTCCAACCCATCCACATTGCCTCGAAGCAAGCCAGCCTGAGACTGACAGCTAGGCTAGCCAATGATGGTGCGGCTAAAACCCAACCAACCAATGGGGAGTAGGTGTGGGGGCGGCCTCAGAACTCGCCCACCTCGTTTTTAAAGGGGAACATGCCACGGTTGTGTTCCTGACTGCCTCATCCTGTCTTGTGACTCGCCGGGTGTATTCCGGGATGGATGTTCGCAAACATCCTCCGCTCGTTCCCCGGAAATTAACACAACATGGGCATTTAATCCCGTTTCAGTGCCACACTGCGCTATACTGGGGCTGCGATTAACCCATTGACTGCCACGAGCAGCAGAAGGCCAGGGCTGTCTCATTATCACACTGTGACCCTGGCTGCTGATTCTGGAATGTTGCAATGTTCCCCCAGTGTCCGGGGAGACCTGTCCTGGGGTGAAAGGTCTCTTCCAGTGAGGAGAGATAGTAAAGTGTAAATCACAGGCATCAGCAGCACGTGTTCCCATTGTGTAAATCCTGCCTCCCTGTGACATAGGGTATATCACATGTATACCCATGTAAAGGGGACAGCTCCATAGCCAGACCAAAAAAACCCGACCTTTTTGCAAACAATGTTATTTTCCGTGCCCCAAAGCAAATATCTGTCTCCTTTTTGCTTCTTTGGGCATTATTTAAAATCCCTTGTGTGAGCACATTCACATGTCTCAGACAGGTCTGCAACCCTGCCTTTCCCCATGATCTAGCATGCAATGCTTCCACTGCAGCGATGGATTCTGGGAAATCACATGCAAATGAGCACACCGTGTCACCTTTTGCTTCTTATCCATTTTAACATGGATCCTTAGAAGCGTATGCCTGCAGTAATGCACAGCTTTTTTAGCTGAAGAAGTGCATAGCCAATAAACCTACTCAGAGACAGCATCTTTTAGGTCTCATCAGTGTGAGGGTAATTTATTTGGGGTAGGGGGGGTTAATGGGGGAGTATTTGTCAGAGAAGTATTTTCTTAACCCATACCCAATCCAGCCCTCTACAGCAGGGGTCCGCAAACTCTTCTCCCTGCGCCACCCTGACTGCTCAACCCTCTGCTCGCGCCCCCCGTGCTCGTCTCCGGCGTCAAATGACGCTGCGGGTTATGTGACGTCACGTGACCCAAATGACTCCGGGTTGCCATGGCGATGCGTCGCTGGAAAGTGAAGGTAAGTAAAGTTACAGAGGCGACGCGCGATCCCCGGCATTTAATTTAAATGCCTTCGGGGAAGTGCGGGGCCTCTGTAACTGCTGCACCCCCCCCCCCTGCCAGAAAATCTCACCCCCCCTCCCCCCAGTTTGCGCACCACTGCTCTGCAGAGAGCAAATAAAGATAAGTAGGGGGCGGATGAGGGGCTTTGCCTGTGCAAACTTCTGAAAGTCATGGGCCCTGCTGGCGTGGAACCGGTTGCAGTTCTGCCACCGGGTGCATTGTTATACTATTATATGAACTACAAAAATACGAAAAATGTGTGGACTAAATTGACGTGGTTTAAAGACACCCACATTTATTTATTTTTTATAACTTGTATTTTATTGAAGAATGCATGCATGTTATACAATATGAGACAACACTATACAATACAGCATATTGATTGCAAACATTCGCTTATAGGATTGTTTCGCGTCTAACGAAATCGCACGGCTTTTCGAGCCCTACACAGCCGTGTGACTTGGGGTAACTTAAACCAATTTGAAAGGGTGAGGGAGACCAACAAAAAAAAAGGGGAGGGGGGCGGGAGGAGGTGTAGGAGGTAGGGAGGGGAAGTGAGTAGGCATTGTCCCCATCGAGAGCTACAGATTTATAGAGGTCAGTCTGATTTGTTTCCGAGACCTTCTTTGATGTATGAATCTGACCTCATGTCGGCTGTGTGACAAGGCGTGATTGTGTGTCTGTGCAGACTTTCACTCCCAAAGGAGAACGCACCCAATACTATCATAGCCAAATTGTGTTACGCTCAACCCCGGGGATATCTGTCTGTGCCAACCACGGCGTCCAGACTTTTAGGAAATTGGCGCCAGTGTCGTTAACTAGACGCGTCAACTTTTCCATCTGGCAGATAAACCACATGCGATTCCGAATCTTTGGGATTATTGGGATATCAGGGCGTTTCCATAGTGCTGCGATTTCGCACCGCGTTGCTATTGCAAAATGTGCAATTAATTTGTTGTTTGCCTTTGATAGACCCGTTAAAGGTCTGCTCAGAAGGAACAGCCACGGGTCTGGGGGAATAGTGAGGTCAAAAATCCTCTGAATCCAATTCCTAATTTCTTCCCATACCTGGGATATCCGCGGACAAGACCACAGCATATGTAACAAGTCAGCCGATCCCCCACATTGTTTAGGGCACAACGGGGAGGATCCTGGTACAAACTTAGATAATTCTAGTGGGGTGAGGTACCATCTCATAAGGACCTTATATGCGTTCTCCTTCAGTGTGGTGCAGATGGAGCTTTTTGCGGTGGCTAAAAATATGGCGCTCCACTCCTCATCTTCCAGGGCCTCCCCCAGATCTGTCTCCCACTGATTTCTGAATGATGGTACTTGCTGCATCGAAGCTGCTGAATCGATTACCTCTCCGTATATTGTTGATATAAGTCCCTTAGTGTCGGTTTCAGCCCGACAGAGCTTTTCGAATTTCGTCAGAGGGGGATATGGGGCGAATTTGTTGTAAAATGCTCTGAGCTGGAGGTATTTAAAAAATTCTGCATGGGGTATATCTTTTTCTAATCTGACATGGTCGAATGTTTTAATCTTCAGATTATAACCCTCCAGATCTTTGATTCTGTTATATCCTTTTTGTTTCCAGATTGAGCGATTGCCACCTATTAGGCCGGGTGTGAACACTGGGTTGTTCCAAATAGGGGACATCAGGGAGCACTCTGATGTTAGTGAATTCTTTATTTTAGATTGTCATGGAACAGAAATAACCCTGTCTGCCTTTTCTGTTCAGCCCCCCTCTCCCTTGGCAGTTCTGCTTGCTAGCTGTACTTGGATGTTACTTTCCTTGCAGTTTACTCCTAGTGCAGATGGAATGGATACATTAAGTAGCCTTTTTCCTTCCAAGCTGTCACACCCCTGGTTGCTCTGGCAACATCTCCAGTCCTCCAGTTAATGGACTTTCCCATTTTCTCCCCTGTCTTTTTGCTGACAGTAGTGCAGTCTCACTCCATTTTAGTGTGACCCTTGCCCCTCACTTCCTTTTCCACCATTACCTCTGGATGAGTGAGCACTGCTGTAAACTCCTGTATGGTAGGATTATCTTTTCACCTGCTCTTAACTACCAAGGCACCCACAGAGAGACACTATTCATACATCAACATCTCTTCACAAGTGACTGTATTTTATGCTACTTTCCCCAAATAAAGTAAAGAAAAGAAACAGAACTTGTTGTGCTTGGAAAAGAGGGCCGAGTTGACACTATCTGGGCTAAATCATCTTACACGTGACCCCTGGCTTTAAGAATATAGATACTTCCCAGAGCGATATGGAGTTAGTCATTGAGGTGAGCGGCATGTCATCGTGTTTTCGTGCAGTTTTAGGTAACAAAATCAGGCTGCTAAGCTCCAATGGGGAACAAGCAGCACTCTCCAGCTCCACCCATCTTTTCAATTTAGGGTCAGAATGCCATTGGACAATTTGACTTAATTGAGCCGCTTTATAGTATGATAACAGGCAGGGTACCGCTAAGCCTCCCGCCAAGACAGATCTTTTCATATTTAATTTATTGACTCGGTTTTTTCCCTCCCCAGACAAAGTTAGATATTTCAGACTAAGACACCCACATTTTAAACATATTGCTCTTGATTTACTAACGCATTGCTTTTGACCAAGAAGAGACGATCAAGATCTTGATTCTGGTAACTAACCATATATTGAAATATTGAACATATTTGCTGAATTGATGCAATTCCACTTATTTGATGTTAGCTGGAACTTTTATCAATGTTCACGCTTAATAAATACATTATATTAAAAAAAATGTCAACCTCAGTCCTCATGGGCCAGGTTTTATGGATATCCCTGCTTCAGCACAGGTAGCTTAATCAGTGGCTCCGTCTATGACGGAGCCACCTGTGCTGAAGCAGGGATTTCCATAAAAGCTGTCCTGGTGGTGTATCCCTGCTTCAGCACAGGTGGCTCAATCAGTGGCTCAGTCTATCACTGGTGGTGACCCTTGAAGACTGAGCTTGAGACCCCTGATTTATGGCCTACTTCCTGACACCAGAGGAAATATCTGGGTGGCACTGTGCTGTCTATTCCTAATGCTGTCACTGTGAATGTGCCACCATGTCTGGTGATCCTTACCTCGTATTGTCACATCTACTATAGGCTGTGGTGCTAGCGCTGTTGGACCTACTAGAAGTGGATGGAGCTTTTGTCGAGCCCAGAGCAGTGTCGCTGCGGGAGCAATCCTATTCTCAACTGCTGCACCCCTGCTAAGAAATCAGAGATCCCTGCTATGAGTTCTGTGTCTAATCGGTTGTATACTCATATGCAGACTGGGCTTGTGCCCCAGGGAGCTATTGCAAATTATGTCTATTTTGCACGACTGGTAGCCGGCCAGGCTTTAGAAATTATCCATTAATCTAATACTGATGCCCCTGAGGAAGCAGTTTAACTGTGAAACTAGTAGGGCTGGACTTTTCTACTTCTGTGACCCACTCTTTATCCATTGGAACATCTGTTTGCTTCTCTGCTTCCTGCTGAGGCTTTGTGGCAGAGGAATTTGGATCAGAGCATCTTAGAGGTCTGCAGTGGTGTCCACGCTGTGACCCTGGGTGGTCTCAATGCCTATTTTTTACCTGTAGCATGCGAGTTTAACCCTATATGTTTACTCTTTTTAATTGTTCTTAAACGCAATACTTGCACTATGTCCATTTTTCTTCTCGCTCTATAAACGCACTGGAGCGGATTTCTGATATACTCACAAGTCTTAAGTGATCCTGGACACCCTTTCAACAGCATTTGGTATAGGATATCCATTCTATCCTGAGGCTCAATGTCATATTCCCAAAGTCTAACTGCTGGTTACCCAGTTGAAGTGCCATACATGCCTGCTTTATCCAGCTAACCGGTCAGTGCATCTATTAGCCTTCTACCTAGGAACACGCACTATATTACACAGAATTGCACAATTGCACTATTTGTGTTTTTTTTCTACTCCACGTGGTTCCTGGGAGTCACACTCCCACTTTTGTATGTGTAATCCATTAATCAAAGCTTTCTCCCCTTGAAAAGAGAACTTGTTGACGTAAAAAGCTCCCTTACACATCAGCTGACCATGCTCTTTAAGTATGAACAAGAGCAGTTAAAGTCCAACTCACAGCTGACCATGCTGTCAAAATATGGACAAGAGCAGTTACTACTTAAAGTCCAACTCACTTCTGAACACCCCCGGATGTCAATGCTGCAAAAACTAAACATCAATTTACAGTCTGGAGATAAAGCCTTCGAGACAAGACTTAACTACATGAATATCTACGGCCTACTTGATTTAATGGTCAACCAACCGTTTCTTAAAGTGTTGGTGGAAGAATCGCCTTGCGTTCCATACTTGATTGGCAAACTTACCTTGACAGACTATAACTCTGGTTCTGTACAATCACCTTGGCAGTCACATAACGGGAAACGTTCTGGTCTAGTTACGGCAAACACGCTAAGCCGACCTGGAAAAATTATCACTTAGAAAATATACAAGAGGACGACTGCCCTCTCTTCTCTGGACCATATACTTTTATTTTCCCAAATTATCCAGGTCCGGAGTTCAAGGGAGAAGTTGCTTTACCACCAATTGCTGCCAATGGCAGCTTTGATATGTCTAAATGAGACATGAAAGCTTGAGCCCAGCATAGAAAAAATTGCCCCTCTTGATAGTTTACCTGCTTGCTATTACTGCCCTTCTTTCTGAAATAATTTCCCATACTATAGACCACGGGTGCGCAAACTGGGGGGCGCGCAAGATTCTCATGGGGACGCGCGGCGGTTGCAGAGGCCCCACGCTCTTCCCCAAGGCATTTAAATTAAATGCCGGGGGATCGCGCGAGGCCTCTGCAACTTCTCTTACCTTGTCTTTGGCGACCCTGCAGCGTTATTTGACCCCGAAGACACGGTAAGGAGGGGAGGGGGAGAGCAAGCAGGGGGGGGGGGTGGGGAAGAGGGGCGCAGACTGAAAGGTTTGTGCACCTCTGCTATAGACAACCAAGTAATACTGTGCTGCTAAAGAGTTAAACTTTGAAAGAGCTTAAACAGTATTGTCTGTCTAGGGGGAAAAACCGTTCTCCACGGCAGGTCTCGACCGCATTGTGTTCGTTTTATGTTCTGTTGTTTTATGACATGTATTGGTTACGGGTTCTAATATGTTTCTTATTACCTTTTACTTGGCTGCTCACCTCTTGCTGAAATATATGACTAGAAGAAGCTCACTTTAAATGGTATTGCTTGAAATTTGATATCAAGCCACAACATAGCCCACTGCTCTTGAGATGATATCAATATCAAGAATACCTTGAGCTTTAAGTGTTGAGGATCTTAAAATTAGTTTCCATTATCTTGATGGATCAGGTAACTCATTATTTCGGTTTCTTGAAAAACCCACGGAACCTTTTGGTAGCTTATAAATCATCTCTCAGATTCTCATCAACCTAAATATACATTGTACCTTCAAATTTCCTGACAGTGTGATCCAGTCTTTGCTGATATCATTATGAGGCTTATGGTGTTTATTTTTTATTAGTAATCTTTTACGCAATATTTTAATTTTAGAGGCAGCTAAAGTTCTTCTTTTTAGCTCGCTCAGATATAAAATAGAATAATAATACAAATTATAAAAGGATTTACAGTTCATCCCTTTTGATGTACAGAATGCACATAATAAGCATGATATATGTGTATTTGGCTATCTTGCACTGTTTTGTCAAATATGCATGTGATGGAAAGGAACCCAGGGACCAGCATAATAAAGGTTAAGTCCGTCCTTTCCTGGGGCTCCTCTGGCCCACAGATCCCGGAGTTCCCCCATTGTAATATACCTGGTAGCCCTTTGCATACCCTGTATGATTTATAAGCAGTCTAGGGTGGTCAAAAAAGCCTTAGCGGGCGAAACGCGTTGGTGGGACTTTCATGCTGCTGGCCCTGCCTGCTGGCACTTTATTTGGACTTTATACCTTTTGTGCATACCCCTGGATGTAACCTCTTGATCGTGGCTACGCTTACCTGAGACTTTTGTGTCATCACTATCTCACAGGAGTTGAGTATCTTTATATATTAATACCTATTTGCAGTTTATACTGCTTTCAATTCTATGGGTCTCTCTCCTTTATATGTTCTTTTTTGACATCTGTGTTTGGGTCACTGAAGTACCTTCCAAATAATGTTTTTGTTGACATGTACTATATGTATAGTCTCATGCCTATAGGTCTTCTTTATATAGTGCCCCGCACACTGGTATAGCATGCCTGTTATTTTCTACCATATTTTGTTTGTTTATTTTCTTTAAAGGTTTAATATTTATTTTCCTTTATTGTTTTTTTTGCTCAGTATTTCTTTAATACGCCGGCCGGTTGAAGATCACTATGGGTACTTTGTCCCCATAGTGGTCACATTACTTGAGGTATTGATCATATTATGGTTTGTTTTTTTATGGTAGTTTAGTTTTCCCTGTGGTTGTCCTATTTAAATTTATTCTGCTTAGTCAGGCAGGGTTTTAGTCAGCTGTTTTTCATCATATTTTGATTTAATAAATTATTATTATTATTTTGCATAATTTGTCTGAGTGCTTTTTAGAGGTTTATTTTTCTGTGTTTATATATATATATAATCAAAAAATAAATAGACGATACCGCTCTGTGGCTAACGAAATGCTTTTATTTGTGCGAGCTTTCGAGATACACTGATCTCTTCTTCCGGCGATGTTACAATGAATGAAGCAAAAGGTATACTTAAAAACAGTGTCTCTTGGAATGTTATCTGTGCTGTTCCTTCCCCCGGTGTGGATGTGTTTTATGGCTGGAGGTGTCAAAAGGTTACTGAAAGCAAGTGAAGAAAGAGTGTGTATGTGTATCAGTGTGAATAAAAATGAATGGAGAGCCCACAGTATATACAGTGCTTTACACAAGGTGTGTGTGGAGTGGGAGTGGATATAAATGGTGTGGGTGGGTGTGGAAATGTGAGAGTTTGTATATATATTGTATGTGCATTTTTAACTCACTTATGACACCACAGCTGACCAAGGGGCTGCAACTACATTCTAATTGTAATGACCACTCCTGACTAATAATGTTAAAACAATGGGATAACATTTAGGGTGGGTGCCAAAAACACAAATGAACACATGAAAGCCTTGGTGGGTCAATAGAAAGGAAAGATACAATACAACACAAATGAACACATGAAAGCCTTGCTAAAGTTAAGCAGTATAGAATAGAAAATTCACCAGAAAGTCAAGTTTAGTCTTGTTAGTCATTAAGAAGAGTGGTTAATCTGTATTGAGTGGTCAGTCTGGTCTGTATACAATGTATAAAATGTAATATTGGTCAGTGACAGTTGAGAAAGTGAAGATGTAGCAGTTTCCATCCTGCTTGCGTCTCTGTGCTTGAAGTACTGTACAGAAATAGCGTTCTACAATGCTGCAAATCTACTTTGGTCATATATCGCCGAGCCTTTACTTATACTGCATTGGACAATCTCTTCTATACCCCTAGTGGATTAGTGAATGAGTCGGTATTTAAGGAAACAATGTATTAATAAGTAAATATGCATCTCCGACACCTTTATCTCGGTGTTACGTTCTGGTCTTTCGTGACAATGCATATTTATGTCAATGTAACAAAGCCTGACAATAAATACAAGAAAAATAAATGCCATTAATACATTTTGGTCAGAGGAGGCACTGACTAGGCAGCCAGGCTTCCAGGAATCCTGGGAAGATTGGCCGGTTGCCTACTCCTGTAAGGATGTAATGCCTATATGCCCGCAGACCTGGCCAGTCCCCAGTACTGAGGTGGGTAAGGGTATAACACACACCCACAGCAGTGAGGGTGTGCCCGGAGTGTGGTAATGCGTTGCTGGGCCTGGTAAGAAAGGGTTAACGTATACTTGCTGAGTCCGGGGTGCCTGAGGTCGGAGGGTAATGTCCGTGTGCCAGAGTTCAAGGGTTGGAGAGAGCAGCGTAGTGATGTCCGTAAGCCAGGGTTCAAGGGTTGAAGAAAGCAGCGTAGTGATGTCCGTAAGCCAGGGTTAAGGGGCAGGAGAAGGCAGAGTAGTCAAATCCAAAGCAGTGTTCAAGTTCAAACCAAGGGAATCCAAACAGGGGCAGGGACAGGAACCAGAGCTGAAACAGACAAGGGAGCTAGGCATAGACACTGCACACACAGGAGCTACAGGAAAGCTATGCAGAGCAATGACTAAGAGGACAGAGTGGGGTTATAAAGGAAGGGGGACCAATAGGGATGAGGGGTGGAGCAGAGGCTTGAGTGAGTGTTTGCAGGGATAGGTCTGAGAGAGCAGGGGAGGAGACAAGGAAATAATCCAGAGAGATGGCTTGTAAGCCACGGGGTGGGGGGGGAGGCAGAGCTAGAGTTTAGGGGCGGCAAGATAACTGGAGCGGGTGCGCGCGCCTTCTGTAAGTGTGTTATGTGCGCGCACCGCACGTGTCACAGGGCGTGAGGGGCGCACCGCAGGGGAGACGCTCGGCACTGGATGTGGAAGGGAAGGAGAGGTGGAGGAGGCAGAGGCACGCCGAAGAATGCGGGTGCGGGAGCCGCGCACGTGACCCGAACGCACGTCAGGGCACGCAGACTGCGCCGCGGAGGAACGGCCGCGAGAGGAGGATGGGAAAGAGCGAGGACGTAGGGAACAGCGGTAGTTAGTTGTCATGGGAACCTGGGTGACGGGGACACGCTGGGAAGCGTGAGTCCCCCGATCCGTTACAGTATCCCCCCCTTGAGGATCGGACTCCGGACGATCCTCCCAAGGTTTATTAGGGAACTTCCGACGGAACTGCCCGAGGAGCGTTGGGGCATGAATGTGGTGAGACGGTATCCAGGAGCGTTCCTCCGGCCCATATCCTTTCCAATGAACAAGGAATTGCAGTCTGCCTCTGGACCAGCGAGAATCGAGTATGGAGTGGACTTCGTATTCTTGTTGTCCTTGAATGAGGACAGGATTGGCTCTTTGAGGGTGGTCTGGAAAATGGGCATTTTGGATCACTGGTTTAAGTAGAGACACATGGAACACCGAGGGAATCTTCATGGTAGAAGGAAGTGCAAGACGGTATGCGACCGGGTTGATCCTCTCGAGGACCTTAAAAGGACCCAAGAATCTCGGGGCCAGTTTCTGGGAAGGAGTCTTGAGCCTGATATTCTTAGAAGATAGCCAAACTCTGTCTCTGGGTTTGAATACTGGGCCCGATTGACGTCGCCGATCTGCTTTCATTTTTTGTCTTTGAACAGAACCTTGCAAGGTTTTTAGGAACTTTCTCCAAGAGTTTTGAAGACTGGAAATATGAGAATCCACTGCGGGAACACTAGAGGGGAGGGAGGAGAGGGGAAGACTGCTGGGATGGAATCCAAACATAATGAAAAAAGGCGACTCTTGCGTAGACTCGTTTTTTAATGAGTTAATAGCAAACTCAGCCCAGGGTAATAGATCCACCCAATTGTCTTGAGATTGAGACACGAAGCATCTGAGATACTGTTCCAGAGTCTGATTCATTCTTTCCGTCTGACCGTTGGTCTGAGGGTGATAACCCGAGGAAAATAGAGGGGAAATACCAAGTCTCTGAGAAAAAGCACGCCAAAACTTAGAAATGAATTGAGTACCTCTGTCTGAAACAATTGAAATAGGTACACCGTGTAATCTAAAAATTTCCTTGGAAAAAATGTCGGCCAAAGTAGCTGAATTAGGAAGACCCTTGTGGGGTATAAAGTGTGAATGCTTGGAAAACCTGTCTACTACGTGGGGCTCCTGCTCTCCTCTCTCTGCAGCTACCAAACCGTTCCTATTTCTCCCTCTCTTGCTTTTCCCTCCTTTGAGGTTCACACAGTCCAGATCTTCTCTCCTCTCCTGGACCATGTGGGTCATCTATCGCCCACCTTCCTCTACTCATCCCCCTTCTGCCTTTCTCTCTCACTTTGAATCCTGGCTCTCTTTCTTTCTCTCCTCAGACTCCCCTGTTCTTCTCCTTGGGGACTTCAACTGCCACATTGATGACCCCTCTCTCCCTTGGGCTTCCCACTTTCTTTCTCTAACCTCTTCTTTTGGCCTTCAACAGTGGACTGAAGCCAGCACCCACAAGAATGGACACTACCTAGACCTGGTTTTCACTAAAAACTTCTCTCTCTCCGATTTCTCCATTTCCCCTTTTCCTCTCTCTGACCATCACCTCATCTCATTTTCACTCTCTCGCTTCTCTCCATCTCCATCTCGCCCTCGTTTTTGCAGAAGCCTGTGCTCTATTTACCTACCAGCTCTTGATTCCACTTTACGCTCCTCCCTCTCCTCTCTCAGTTCTGCTTCAGACCCTGACAACCTGGTCAGTAACTACAACTCTGCCTTATCTTCCTCTCTTGATCTTCATGCCCCGCTTTCTCTCTGCCGTCCTCGCCCTTCTAAGCCCAGACCCTGGCTAAACTCACACACACGCATGCTGCGTTCCTCCACTCGTTCCTCTGAACGCCTCTGGAGGAAATCTCAGACCCTCGCAGACTTCATTCACTACAAATTTATGCTGCCTTGTTTCAACTCTGCCCTCTCTCAGGCTAAACAAACCTACTTTTCATCACTAATCAACACACACAAGTCTAACCCATGCCGACTCTTTTCTGTCTTCGACTCTCTACTCAGACCACCCTCAGCTGCCTCCTCTTCTTCCTCCATCTCACCTCAGGACTTTGCTGACTTTTTTAAGGAAAAGGTGGAATCCATACGTCAGAACATCCCATCTGCTTCTTCCTCCCATCCCACACTGCTTCCCAACTCTCCTCCTGCCTTTCTTGACTCTTTTTCCGCTATCTCGGAGGAGGATGTGTCACTGCTGATCTCCTCTTCTCCCTCTACCACTTGCCCTCTTGATTCCATTCCCTCCCATCTCCTAAAACCTCTTTCTCCTTCTATAATCCCTATGCTCACACAGATCTTTAACTCTTCCCTCTACTCTGGTACCTTTCCATCCTCCTTCAAGTATGCAACCGCTATACCATTACTCAAAAACAGCAAGCTTGACCCTACCTGTCCTTCTAACTATCGACCTGTCTCCCTCCTGCCTTTTGCCTCCAAACTCCTTGAACGTCTTGTATTCTCTCGATTGCTACACTTTCTCAACACCTATTCTCTTCTAGACCCTCTACAATCTGGCTTCCGCACTGCTCACTCTACTGAAACAGCCCTCACTAAAATAACTGACGACCTCCATGCTGCCAAAGACAGAGGTCATTACACTCTGCTCATATTACTCGACCTCTCTGCAGCATTCGACACCGTGGACCACCCTCTTCTCCTTCACATTCTCCATACTCTTGGTATTCGGAATAAAGCTTTATCCTGGATCTCCTCTTACCTCTCCCATCGTACTTTCAGTGTCTCTTTTGCCAACACCTCCTCCTCTATTGATCTCTCTGTGGGGGTACCCCAGGGCTCTGTCCTGGGACCCCTTCTCTTTTCTCTTTACACACTCTCTCTAAGTGACCTAATCACATCTTTTGGGTTTAAATATCACCTCTATGCTGACGACACACAAATTTACCTTTCAACCCCTGACCTTACACCTGCTATACAGACCAAAGTTTCTGAATGCCTCTCTGGAATATCATCCTGGATGGCCATCCGCCGACTGAAACTTAACATGGCAAAAACAGAGCTCCTTATACTTCCTCCCAAACCTGGCCCTACTACCTCCTTCCACATTGCTATTGGAAATACGATCATTCACCCAGTAGCCCAAGCACGCTGCCTAGGGGTTACACTTGATTCCTCTCTCTCATTCTCCTCTCATATTCAAAACGTTTCTAAAACTTGTCGCTTTTTCCTCCACAATATCACAAAGATACGCCCTTTCCTCTGTTACTCGACTTCTAAAACTCTGACTCAGGCCCTCATTCTCTCACGTCTCGATTACTGCAACCTGATGCTGTCCGGCCTTCCTACCTCTCACCTGTCTCCCCTACAATCTATCCTAAACGCTGCTGCCAGAATCACTCTACTCTTTCCTAAATCTGTCTCCGCATCTTCCCTCCTGAAATCCCTCTCCTGGCTTCCGATCGAATCCCGTATCTCACACTCAATTCTCCTCCTCACTTTTAAAGCTTTACATTCTTCTGACCCTCCTTACATCTCAGCCCTAATTTCTCGCTATGCACCATCCCGACTCTTGCGTTCTTCTCAAGGATGTCTTCTTTCTACCCCCTTTGTATCTAAAGCTCTCTCCTGCCTTAAACCTTTCTCACTTTCTGCCCCACACCTCTGGAATGCCCTTCCCCTCAATACCCGACTAGCACCCTCTCTATCCACCTTTAAGACCCACCTTAAGACACATCTGCTTAAAGAAGCATATGAATAGCACTGGATAATCATGGACACATGATACATAAATCTTGGCCCCCTGCAGACGCACTTACTAGAATCCCCTCCTACTGTCTCTGTACGTTCTCCCTACCTACCAATTAGATTGTAAGCTCCTCGGAGCAGGGACTCCTCTTCCTTAATGTTACTTTTATGTCTGAAGCACTTATTCCCATGATCTGTTATTTATATTATTTGTTATTTATATGATATGTATTACTACTGTGAAGCGCTATGTACATTTATGGCGCTATAAATAAAGACATACAATACAATACTGTGAAGATTGAGATAATGTGTGTGGCTTTCATCACCTCCATGTTGGCCTAACCGCCATTTTGAGTGTTTGCTTGTATGTATGCTTATTTGTTTTATTCGTGTATGATCTGTGAATGTTTGATTCTGCAGAGTATCGCTTCTAGATGTAACTCGCCCTTGTGTAATTCCTACGAGGCATGCAAGAATTGAAAATGCAATCGTAAGAGGTTTTTCCTGTCTTAGATATTTCTGCTGACCTTAGGTTCTGTTATCTGTCAGCTACAGTACACACAGGGCTGGACACAGTAACTCCTATATGTCACAAGGTTAAGAGGCCCACATTATGGTAAATTATAGGATAAGAATATAGCGTATGCAGCATATTTAGGTATCAATATGTCTTTTTGTATACAGTAAGTCATCATATATTTTTTATCTCTAAGCCAGCCCCCTTAAAGGGCGTATTACTCATTTTTGAAATGTATACAAATGTGATACTGAGCAATATTTCTTTAGAGGCATGAGTTCTTTTTGAATTCTCTCTCACTTGCAACATGGGACTGATAAACTCACTTGATACTTTGAACCCTTGACTCATCGATTTTATTTCTACGCTTCCACAATACAATACTACAACGAGGATAGTATTCATCCCTTTAGAATTGGGGAGTTCCACAATAAAGTCCATGGTGATATGTTTCCAAGGTTGTTCCGGAATGGGGAGTGGCATGAGGAGACCAGAAGGTTTTTGTCGGGCAGACTTGCTCTGGGCACAGACCGGACAAGCTCTGGTGAAATCGAAAATGTCCTTGTTCATCTTAGGCCACCAAAAGGTCCGTTTGATAAGGTCTACTGTCCTCTTGAAGCCTGGATGACCGGCAGATCTCGAAGAATGTCCCCATAGAAGTATCTTATGGTGAAAACGCGGGGCTGCGTACAAGTGTCCTTCTGGCACCCTAAATCTCCTGGGGATGTGAACCTGGGCTTTATTAATTTCGTCCAAGATATCAAAGTTATTGGCGGAAATTATACATTTGTCGGGAAGAATTGTCTCTGAGGATTCGTTAGAGTCGTTCTCTGTAGAGAACTGGCGAGAGAGAGCGTCGGCCTTGATATTTTGGTGCCGGGAATATAAGAAATAGTATAATTGAATCGAGAGAAGAACAGTGCCCAACGAGCTTGACGGGATCCCAAGCGACGAGCCCCCTCAATGTACAATACGTTTTTGTGATAGGTGAGGATGGCTATAGGTTCCTTGGTACCATCAAGGAGATGCCTCCATTCCTGGAGAGCCAATTTGATGGCCAGAAGCTCACGGTTCCTGACATCGTAATTTCTCTCGGCTGAAGAGAACTTCCGAGAAAAGAATCCACAAGGATAGAGTTTTTCCTGTGTGGATCTCTGAGAAAGTACTGCACCAGCTCCCACATCAGAGGCGTCTACTTCTAAAGTAAAAGGAAGGGAAGTATCTGGATGTCGTAGGATGGGTGCAGACACAAAGGCTTTTTTGAGGAACTCAAAGGCTTCGATGGCTTCGGGAGACCAAACAGTCGGATCAGCACCTTTATTGGTCAAGGCAGTGATAGGTAGAGCAATGGTAGAGAAGTTACGGATGAATTTCCGATAGTAATTGGCAAAGCCAAGGAAGCGTTGCACGGCCTTGAGTGAATTCGGCAATGGTCAGTCGAGTTCAATTTCTCGGGATCCATGGTAAAGCCTTTGTCAGAGAAAATATAGCCTAGGAAGGCTGTGGAAGCCTGATGGAACTGACATTTCTCCATTTTTGCATAGAGGCGATTAGCACGAAGAAGAGAGAGAACCAGTTTGGTATGGCGAATGTGCTCCTCCAAGTCTTTAGAGAAAATGAGGATGTCATCCAAATATACAATGACGAACGTTCCCAAAATGTCCCGGAAGATATCATTCATGAACTCTTGGAAACCAGCAGGGGCATTGCACAGGCCGAACGGCATCACTAAATATTCATAATGTCCCGAACGCGTGTTAAACGCGGTTTTCCATTCGTCCCCGTCTCTTATTCGAATAAGATTGTAGGCTCCTCTTAAATCGAGTTTGGAGAATATAGAGGCTCCTTGAAGACGGTCGAAGAGGTAAGAAATTAACGGGAGAGGGTATCGTTTTTTTACCGTAATTTTGTTAAGCCCACGAAAGTCGATTACAGGGTCTTAAAGAGCCATCATTCTTCTTCACGAAGAAGAAGCCTGCCCCGGCGGGGGAGGTAGAGTTGCGGATGAACCCTTTCTCAAGATTCTCCTGGATATAAGACGTCATCGCCTCTGTCTCAGGCACAGATAAGGGATACGACTCAGACTTAGGAAGTATGGTTCCAGGAATTAAATCAATGGGACAATCGTAAGGGCGATGGGGAGGTAATACCTCAGCCTGTACCTTATTGAAGACATCTAAGTACTCGTGATACACCGTCGGCAAAGCAGAGTGGTTAGATGAAGTGGTGTCGAGGCCGGCGAGCACGGCAGCAGGAGGAGTAACTGTCTTCTCAGAGGTGGCAGCCCATTGGATGGGCAACACATTGGTCCAATCAATACGCGGGTTGTGAAGTTGGAGCCATGGCAATCCCAGAATAACCTGGACAGTAGGGGAGTGGACAACATCGAAGACCATTATCTCGGTATGACCATCCGTGGTGGTCAAGGTAAGTGGAATAGACTCCCAAATGATGAAGGCTGGTTGGAGCGGTCGACCGTTGATAGCCTCCAGGCCAATTGGCGACTTTTTCTTGACTAATGGGATTTGATTTTTGCAAGCGAAGGCGTGATCATGAAAGTTACCACCAGACCTGGAATCGATAAACGCTTCCACTTCTATTTGAAGATCAGGACCCGCCAGAGTTACAGGGAGAAGTATCTTCTTCAGTAGTTCCTTGGGGAGAGAGGGGCAAGGAGAGATAGTACCCAGTAAAAGCCCCTCTACCTTTACTGGGCGTTCCCGTTTCCCGGTTTCAGGCGGCAGTAACGGAGTCGGTGTTCTGGAGAACCGCAATAATAGCAGAGACCTTTCTCACGACGTCGTGCTTTCTCAGCAGCCTGAGGCTGTTGGCTACCGATTTGCATCGGTTCAGGGGCATCCAACGCAGGGAAGGCCGAAGGAGGTGACCTAGGAGAAACAGGCAGAGACGGGAGAGAACGGGAACAGTGACGCTCGTGGCGTCGTTCTTGAGTGCGCTGATCCATCCGGATACTGAGAGCAATGAGTTCCTCAAGGGAAGAAGGCCGAGCGTGGGCTGCGAGGTCATCCTTAAGAGTTTCGGACAAACCATGCCAGTATGCTGCGGCAAGAGCCTCATCGTTCCAGTGGGTCTCTGCAGCGATGGTGCGGGACTCCACCGCGTATCTTGCAGCTGACCTACGAGCCTGAGAGAGATGGAACAAGGAAAAAGCAGCAGTCTCCCATCGTGCTGGCGTGTCAAACACCTGTTGGAACTCACGCCGGAATTTGGGGTAATCTTGGGTTAGTTCAGGTTTGTGTTCCCAGAGAGGAGAAGCCCAAGCGAGTGCGTCGCCAGTGAGTACGGCATAGATGTAGGCCACCTTGGTACGACCAGTAGGGAAGAGGGACGGGGACATCTCGAATTGGACTTCGCACTGATTCAAGAATCCTCGGCAAGCGAGGGGGTCCCCATCATATCGGTTGGGAGGTGGTATACGTGGTCCCGAATTACTTATAGCCACTGGAGCCGGGGGTGACAGGGCTACTGGGGATTCCCAGAGAGATAAATTGGAAAGTTGCTGTGAAATAGTGGTACGTTGGTTGCTTAAGAATTGCAAATGTTCCACGGAAACACCTTGGCCCACCTGTAAATATGTTTAAGTGTATAGATTTTGTGATACCATCAATTTCCTATAGGGGCTGAATAGGGCAGCTATAGGACTTTTGCACAGAATTAATCTTCCCTAGAGAAAAGCAGCAGCTGAAGCTAATCAGCCTGGTTTGAATGAGGAAGTTTAAAAAAAAAAGTGTGATGGACATGGTCATGCTTGATATAACACAGTGTGACGCACATGGTTATGTTTGATATAACACAGTGTGATGGACATGGTTATGTTTGATATAACACAGTGTGACGCACATGGTTATGTTTGATATAACACAGTGTGACGCACATGGTTATCCTATATAATAAAAATGAAAGCACTGAATGCCTGTCTGCATCTTCCTGTGTCCCTAGGGGAAATCTCATTGGTCCCTTGGCCCGCCCGCCTCCGCACCTCTGATTGGCCTGAGGCGGAGTGACGACACACACACACAACACACACACAACACACACACACACAGTGTCACACACAGTGTCACACACAGTGTCACACACACACACACACACACACACACACACACACACACCTCTCTCTCACTGTCCTCTCCCACCCCCCATCACACTCACCTCCCCCCCGGTGCTCCGCTCAGGTCCCCGCTCAGCTCCCCCCCGGTGCTCCGCTCAGCTCCCCGCTCAGCTCCCCCCCGGTGCTCCGCTCAGCTCCCCGCTCAGCTCCCCCCCGGTGCTCCGCTCAGCTCCCCGCTCAGCTCCCCCCCGGTGCTCCGCTCAGCTCCCCGCTGAGCTCCCCCCGGTGCTCCGCTCACCTCCCCCCGGTGCTCCGCTCACCTCCCCCCCGGTGCTCCGCTCAGCTCCCCGCTCAGCTCCCCCCCGGTGCTCCGTGAAAGGATCTTTATCATTGACGGAGAGAGGTGCTGGACTTCCAACTCCCATCTATCCAGATGATTGTTCTCCTCGAGATCCCCGTGGGATTATATGTATATGCCCCTATGCCCAGCGTTCTGTGGCCCTATTTGTTCCTTCCCTGTTTCTTAGGACGGTCGTCGACTGACGCTTTCCCGCCCACCCCCCCGTTCTGCTGTCTCTCTCCAGTCGTGGATCCCTTTCGTTACCGGAGAACGCCTTTCTTAACTATCATTGCAATATTGTGGCACTATCTATTCCCGGGATGTCTGTCTGTTCCAGCCACGGTGACCAGACTTTTAGAAAATTTGGGCCGGTGTCGTTAACCATACTTGTTAGCTGTTCAATCCGGCAAACAAATCAAATTCTGTTTCTAATCTTGGGGATGCTTGGGAGAATTGGTTGCTTCCATAATGCTGCAATCTCGCACCTGGTGGCAGTTGCCAAATGTGTAATTAGCTTATGCGAGGCGTTAGATAGCCCCTCGACCCGTCTGCCCAGCAGGAACAGCCATGGGTCCAGGGGGATCTCCACCTCCAGTAAACGTTGAAGCCAGTCTCTGATTTCTGCCCAAATCGGCGCCACCCTTGTGCAAGACCACAGCATATGGCATAAGTCCGCTCTGTCTCCGCACTGTTTGGGGCAGAGCGGAGAGTAGCCTTTGACAAATTTAGATAATTTAGAGGGAGTATAGTACCACCGCATCAGGACTTTATATGCGTTCTCCTTTAACGTGGTACAGATTCCCACTGTCTCATGTAACTAAGTCTGGGTCGGTCATCCGGCTCCGGACAGACCACCTCCCTGTACATTCTAGAGGTTAGTCCCCTTGTGTCCGTGTCTCTTGAACAGAGCTGCTCAAAATTTGTTCTCCGTGGCCGAATTGGAGCTTCATTATAGAAAGCTCTGATCTGGAGATACCTGAATAATTCAGCATTAGGAATTTCTTTTTCCTCCTTTATATGATCGAATGTCTTAATATATTGCCTACCCTCCAGATCCTTTAGACGGAGATACCCTGCTCGAATCCAATTTGAGAAATTAGAGCTATCCAGTCCGGGAGCAAAATCTGGGTTCCCCCATATCGGGGTCATCAGAGAATTCGGAGATGTAAGAAAACATTTAAATTTGGTCGCCTCCCACGTTTTCAAGGAACTGGCTACTGCCTGCAGAGGTGTCCGCATGGCGGACCTGTTTTTTTTGGACAACCAAATTAGATTTTGAATTTCTATTGGTGCGCAGCACGCCTTTTCTAACGCTACCCACCTCCGGAGGCTTGGGTCTGAATGCCATTGCACAATCTGGCTCAGCTGGGCTGCTTCGTGATAGGCGAACAAGCATGGCACCCCCAACCCTCCTCTCAAGGTCGGCCTCCTCAAGATTTCTTTTTTAATTCGTGGGCTTTTCTTATCCCAGATAAACTTTGTTATTAGGGACTGTAACGCAAGGATGTCGTCTTTTACTAGGGGGATCGGGAGGGCCTGGAAAAGGTATAGCACCCGCGGGAGGAGATTCATTTTTATGCTATGAATACGACCTATCCACGAGATGCTACACTCCGCCCACCGCCGGAGATCCTCTCGTAAAGTCCGGAACAACCTGGGATAAGCACACTGCTATGTTTAATGGTGATGGATACACCTTTGGTATACCAATGTCTGGCGTGAGGTAGTGTGCTGCTATGCTGCCTTCCCTGCCCCTGTCCACTAAGCCAGCGTGGATGGGGTTAACAGCATGAGGACAAGAGCCACTTCAAAGACCACCTGTAGTTCATCAGCCCCTCCCCTCTGCATGTGCTACTATGCTGATTTTTTAATTTATACCAAAGAATATCTGGGACATAACACCTGAGTTGCCCCAAAGTAGGGTGCCCATATGTCCCGGTTTAGTCAGGGCAGTCCTGGATTTTCATTAAACGTCCCAGTTTCTAGATCATTTACTCAAAAT
Organism: Ascaphus truei; assembly: GCF_040206685.1. Lineage (NCBI taxonomy): Eukaryota > Metazoa > Chordata > Amphibia > Anura > Ascaphidae > Ascaphus > Ascaphus truei. The sequence goes on from NC_134490.1 coordinate 33,941,187, forward strand.
CGTTCACTCAAAATCATTTCAATGTCGCTGGTTTTCAGCTTTTCCCTGTTTGGACTCACTTAAAACTCGTAAAACTGTAAAAATAGACATCGCATGTTTTTATGTGATCGATCATATCAAAGAGTAAGCATTTCCAATATATTGGTAAACTCGAATTAAACAATTTATTAATATAAACCAGACCGTCATTTTGCTGACCTCGAGAGTTTGAGTTGTGTTACGAAACTGAAATAAATCAATAATACAGCATACATGGGGACGCTATTAGACAAATACCATTATAATATTTATTTTTAAGTGATGTCATTTGTTTTATAACATTTTTCATGTGTCCTGGTATCTACTTTTGAAAATCTGGACATCCTACCCCAAAAGTGTCAGCCAAAGGGTGTCGCCGTTTGCTGATGTTTGGTAATGTTACAGCTGCTCTATTGCATCCTGAAACCCAATACTCTCATCCCCTGTACCCAATGGTTCAACTTACCCTGCCTAATAGATTGTAAGCTCCTTGGGGCAGGGCCTCTTCTAGCAACACATTGCAGGCCTATCCCACCTTGTCTAACACAATTCTAATCCTGTCTGTAAATGTTACATAGATATGCCCATAATCATAGCTCTAACTGTCCATGAAATGTATCATGTGAATGTACTGTATAACCCTTGTCCATTTAATGTAACCATGTATTATTATAACTCTGGCATTTCCTGGCTGACGTTTGTATAACAAAATAGTTGTATTTAATTTGAGTTGTTCTCAAACTGACTGTAAAGTATTGTGACGCCCCCATAAGTAGAGGCATGTTTTGATGATGATGATAACACCGTGGGGATGCATGGCTGTGTTAGGACACTGTGATGCATAACTGAGAACAGTCGTATTCAGGTTTTCTAGCTCACGGTCTGACAAATTGGGAGAACATTTGTTTTGACATTACTGATGATTATTAATATTTGTAAAGAGGATAACATACGTATGTCAATATTTTTTTTTAGATGTATTGCTACTTAAAACTGCAAAATCCCATGTGTGAGCACAGTCACTTGTCTCAGACAGGTCTGCAACCCTGTCTTTCCCCATTATCTCGTAGCATACAGTGCTTCCACTGCAGCCAGGGATTCTGGGAAATGACATGCAAATGAGCACACAGTGTCACCTTTTGCTTCAAATCCATGTGGACATGGACCCCTGTTAGCTTATGCCTGCCACATTGCACAGCTTTTCAGCACAGCCTGGGTTAATGAAGTGCAGAGCCAGTAACCCTACTCACAGACAGCTGTTTCCACCTTTCAGGTCTCATCAGTGTGAGGTTAGTTATACTGACTTTGCAATGTGAAACTTAAAAACTGCAAACTGGGTCAGGGAATTATGTGTTTCATGCTCTGTGAGAGCTCTGACTCATTTTGCTATTGCTGGTTTCACATCCTCTTACGTTTGTTCAGCAAAAATCAGAAAACATTTTTAGAATGATATTCTCCTTGAGTGATCAATAGGCTGGAGTTGTGTTACTGAGGACAGTTATAACACTGGCTTCATAATTAGGGCATTGGTGTAAATGGGCCTCATATCCCAGTCACCTAAAACGATATTTTACTGTGTATATTAAAAGGCCAGACATAAGTCTAGCAGACAACCCTGTAATTAAATATAGATGGGAGCACGCTAATGACACACCAATCAGACATGGAGGCATTATGACGCATTTTTCTTGAGAAATACAACGTTTTATCTCTGTCATGCACACAAGAAGCCTTGTGAGTCCTAGTGTTACACAAGTCTTGTCATGCTCTAGGTGATTTTGCTTCTCCTGGTTGGGACAAAAATGGGCAGCAGGGCTTCCAAAATTAAAGGCGAAGCCCTGTCCTGCTGCCCATCCTCCTCAGGCTTACTGCCCGTAACCTTAGGATTAATGGTGGGCATCGGTATGGTGCCTACGTATCTTAATATATTTTAAATGTAGTGTGCGGGGTATGAATGGAGTGGTAGTCTTATGTATTATATCTGTGTGCTTTAACGTTGCTCTGTACTTAAATGTTGTGCTTCAACACGTGGGAAAGGAGGGGCAGGTGGATCTGGACACGGGGGGTGTTAATCAGAGACATTTTTAAAACATCAGAGCTTTGATCCCTGGGCTACATCCGTTTTTCCATGCCTGGGATGGGGGTGCTCTTGTAAGGGCATGTCGCTCCTTATTTCCGACCAGTTTGGAAGGACTTTTGTGGCCTGGATGGAAAGGGAAGCGTGTGCAGAGGCTGGTGTGCAAAAGACACCCACTGGGATTGACCAGGTAAGAAAAGCAGGGTCTTGGTCCACACGACATGTTGGGGCCAAAGCATCCGTCCTCGTGGAACTCTGGAGCAACTAATCTCAGCTGAGCAGGGGCTACGTACGGTACAGGGAATTATAATACAATAAGCGCAACAAGAAAAATCAGACAAGAAGAAAGGAAATCCCTGCCCTGGAGAGCTTACAATCTAAGTAGTATGATGGGAGGCTTACAGAGACAACAGGTGAGGGATAAGTGCAGTAGATGGCAGTGCTTGGCCACAATGGTTTATGGGAGTGACTGTGGGTGTGGGATGTATCTATATCTTTATTTATATAGCACCATTCATGTACATAGCGCATCACAGCAGTAATACATGTGACATAATAATATAAATAACAAATACAAATAACACATAATGGGAATGAGCGTGTCAGACATAAAAGAAACATTAGGAAAAGGAGTCCCTGCCACGAAGGGCTGACATCTAATTAGTAGCCATGAGTTCAGGCTATGGAAATTCATTTAAGAGGTGAGTTTTCAGATTTAACTTGAAGGTGGGGAGAGGTTGTAGTGAGGATATGCTGTATTTAGCATGTAATGTGGACTTAGGCCTCAGACATGATAAAAAAGACAGTGCTGAGGCGCGCTGAGGGGAAACATTATCCCTATCAGCGCGGCTTTAGACGGCGCTTCCGCAGGCGTGCGGAGGCGTGTGGAAATGCAGGAGACAGGAAGTTTAAATATTGCCGCTCATGCAAGCGCAGGGCCGGTCACGTGACTGCCAGAAGCCAATGGCAGTCCGTGACGTCGGCGCCGTGACGTGGCACCCTAGCCCGCCTCCATGCCCGCCTCCCGCCCGGCTCCCACACAGCACACAAGCGCGCTCGCTGACGCTCATGCAGGGACAAGAAAAATCTCTTGCGTGAGCAGGAGAGCATGAGCGTCAGCGCTGCCCAGCGCCGCTCCCTGCACCATGTCCCAGGCCTTACTCTTCTATGTGAGTGCTGTAGATCCCTTTATCTATATTATTTGTTAGATTTTTGTGTGTATAGGGATATACCAATTTCTCTGAGCACCTACCTATATGCTGTTTTTACTCTTCTTTCCAGACTTGTCTCCTTCTTGGGTGCAGTCTGGACTAAGCTATTTTTTTTTTATTAATGGTTAACCATTGCTTATATTGCAACTTATGTTCCTGTAACCAAAGGCCTGAGTGTGAATCTGTGTAAACAGAGAGCTGCAAAGCTGCTCGACTGGAACAAATGCAAACTAGTCTTGTTCTATTCTGAAAATGTATACAGCAACGTGCTGATCTGAAAAACAGATTTTTTTTAAATTTTATATATAACACAAAATCATACAAGGCCCCACACAATACAATACCCACACCATAAACACCACCCCGATGGAACCCCAAAGTGCTGAGGTGCCCCGGGCACCTACCCCGGTGTCCACTGATCCAGGCCCACCCAAAGAGTGTGTGGAGTAGCGCTACCCCCTGTATATGGCCGTTGGTGCACGTGGGTACCTTCCTGGTCTTAGGCCAGAGCAGCCAACTTGACAATGATGGATCCGCAGAACTGCACTGTGATCCCATGACGCGGTGTACCGGATCCTCTCTCCTGAACGGAGGCATCTGCCTCTTGAGGGAGCTCCAGCTGGATGGTGTCCCTTAATGTCTCTTATGATGTGCCTGTGGTCTGTTTACAGAACGCAGGCTGCGCACACCGCGTGGCGTCTGTCACCAGTGTACTTACCCTATGCAGCTATTGGGGAAGCGTCCCTATCTGGGGGCCTTCCCTACCGCACAACAAGCTACAGGGAGTCGGGGCCTAGCTGGGGTCTGCAGGGGATATCTGGCCTAGTTCAGGGGCCACTGGCACCCTGAACACATCCTCACCCTTTGCTGTCCTGCTCCCGACTGGAGCGTGGCTCTGCTTCGTGCTAAACTCCACTCTCTGTCTCACGTGAATGCCGCAGCCCTATTGGCTGTGCTGCCCCATGTGGTAAGCAGCCCCTGGGGCTGCTGGGACATATAGTCCCGTGCAGAGCCACCTGTAATGGCTGCCGCACTCTGCTTCTACACTGCGCATGCGCACAGCATCTACTGCGCATGCGCTATATCCAAAATGGTGGTGCCCTGCAATGGCGGTCGGTTGCGGAGCTCCGGACAACCTGCAGCCTTCCCCCCACCCGCTACGGAGGTGAGCGGGGACCCGGCAACACATACATACATTCATACTCCCTCCCCATCCTCTGTTACTACATACAGGGTCCAAAATGAAGACAAAGTGCTGCTCCGTGCTGGTGCGGTCTGTAGTAATGTTGCGCTGTGTAGTTTTAGCCCTCTTGCTGCCGTCTCCCAACAGGGACTCCACAACCCCCTAGAAGAGTGAGCTCCCTTACAGGGGCTCACAGAAACAAGGAAAACAATGGGCAGAAAAGGCGCACGGAGTAAGAAATACAAGTTGGCGTCCGTGAGAGTGAGGGTTTCCCTGCAGCGCGAGGGCGCAGACCGGACCCGTTCTTACCTCTGCATTTAGCTGATTACCGGAGCTCCCCGGCTCCTCTCTTCATGTTTAAAGGGCAATTGTAAGTTTAGTTTGTTTTATTTTTGCAGTCTGTGTTTTTGCCTATGTTTGGTTGTATATGTAATACCCACAAGGGTTTTAATAAATGTACTAGCGACTCATTGCGCCTTTTCTGCCCATTGTTTTTCTGTTACTACTAGTTTATTGATGTGATATTAATTAATACTTCATTGATACACTGAGAGTAGATACTTTATTAAAAGATCAACACTGAAATTAGCTATTGACTCACGCTGAATATAAAAAGATTTTTTTTACACATAACTTTAGCCATGTTGGAATGTATGATTGTCAATGATTGAATATCAGAGCGTATCTCATTGTAATGCTCTGTGGGGTATAAATATGATGTATGGCGTCTCCGTAATCAACACCTGACAAAGTGAGGTATGAAAGGCGTAGGGATTATGTAGAGACGCTCTGCTTCTGGATCCAGTAGAGTCTTCGGTGGCGAGGTCGAGATGCGTCCCATTTCGCCGACTGCTTGCGGTTGTAGGACTATTGAAGGTCCCTGATTGTTGGAGCTCAAGCTTTTTTTTAGTTGATTGTAAGTGTGGATGTTAGCCTTTTATGTTGTATAAATGTGTTTTACTCTTACCTCGATGTGCTACTATTTCCTCTTTTCGTACACAGGGACGCTAGTCTTGAAGTGGGACTGACTCTGTGTGTGAGTCAGGAATTACCAGGAGTGGGTGGAAGTTTGCTCATTCCCCCTCATAATCTGGTTGGTGGCAACACTCCCTCCTAGTAAAGTTGAGGCTAGGATTTTTTACTTTGTATGCTCAGTAGTATTGCATCGTTTTGTAGTGTGCTTTCTGGGACCCCTGAGACCCTTTGCAGTCGTGGAGGTCCCATTTCCCCCAGAAACTACCAAGGCATAGTTTTAGGCTTTGTGGTTACCAGGAGTGGATGGGAGATACCCCAGTTATAAGATTGTAGCTCTTGGGTGGTCCTGGCTGTGGAGGGAGAAAGGGGGTGGCCCGGGATTAAAGGGGTTACACCCCATTTGGCCATCCCCTGACCTCACCCGGGAGTCAAAGGGTTAACTGGGCTAAGACCAAGAACGGTGATTTAACCCCTGTAATGACATGTACATGTGTATTCCCCTGTTTCCCCTGTTTTATTGTAACATCTGGTCTGCAGCACACACACACTGGGATCCATCCGGGAGCACAAGGGTTAATGGTTGTATAGTGATTATAGCCCTTTGTGTAATTTTCCCGCCTTTTCAGGCACCATTTTGCAGGCTCCCATAGGCCGCCATTGGGACTCCATGTCTTTCAATGGCAAATCTTGCTGTTGAGTCCTGTTCCTGAGAAGACCAGCAGATGGCGTCCGAGAGGGAGAGCGGCGGTTTCCCATTGAAAGTCAATGGGCTCATTGACGTCAATGGAGAAATCCTCGAGAGAGCTTTCCAGGAACGAGTTGGCTGCCGTCCAAACCGCTTAACCGCAAAGCGGATACAATTTCAATAGGAGAGCTTTGATCACTTACAAGTCAAGTTCAACGACAAGTGGCGTGGGAATAAACAGTTCTAGGGCCCCTAGGAATAAAATTCTTTTTGTCCCTAGTTCCTAGACCTCCCCCCACTCGACCACAACCAGGTCCCTGTATTCTAGACCCCCGATAAGGGTCGAACCGAGAAGAGCGGGCCGCACCATAGGTTCCAATGGCGGCGGCAGAACCAGCTCAGGAAAACGGCTAAGTGTCAAATGCTGAAATTTGGTAAGCCATAGCTCCGGTTCCGGAGGGCCCAGCGGATCAGGGTTTGGGGTATCGGTAGCCACTGCTCCGGCATCGCTGCAGAACCATCCTTGACCCACTTGGACCAACCCGACGGAGTATGGACCCCCTTGAAAGTTCGGGATTCCTCCCATAGGCTTCAATGGCGGCCAAACCCCATTGACCGGCTACGGCGGAAAACTCCCATTGACTTCAACGGCGGCATCGCCCCGTTGAAAGTCTATGGCGGGGATTCCCATAGCCGCCAACGGCGGCGGTTTGCCATTGAAAGTCTATGGCGGCGAAGCCCGTTGTTTTCAATGGGGATTTAGTGAAAAACCGTGATTTAATTTACAGCGGAGATTTGTGTATTAAAATGTAAAACGGTTTTAAGTGTATTTGTGTATCTCCGGTTTCCCAGGTCGTAGCAGGTCGCAAATTGGACCATAGGGTGTCCCAGTTCCGGCATTGAGAATTGGGAAGTTTGGACCTGCTGGACCCAAAGGAACCGGATATTTTAATATGTTCATGTTTTATCCAACTTACTGTATTCCGAGATATGGGTAAAACTCAGAGGAAATTCCTTTGCATACCAGGGTAGCATATGGCCAGAAAGGCGACCCAATGTCTAGGACTTTAGTATGTTTCAAAGGAGTTTGTCACCTCCACTGTTTGCATGAGGGTGGAGACTACTCAAACCAGAGCAGTCTTCAAGTGTTCCATTTCACACCTCACAAGAAAGGATTTCCTGCCAGGTACTCCGTTTGGTAGACTACCTGGTATTCCTGATATAGAGGAGGGGTTATAGAAATGGGACCCCAGAGCTCTACTGCGCATATACCAACTAGCCGGAGGCATGGGTCAAAAAGTGTTCCCATGTTAACCACTGGCTAGAGTTAATTGCAAACCAATCCACGGTACTAATGTTAAGGATAGGGCACAAAAGGTTTATAAACTGATGTCCACCCTGTATCCTTTGTCTTCAATTTATCATCTGATGGCTACCTGATTGCGAGAGAATTGCTATGCTATATACTTCTCATTCCCCAACCCCAAAGTAAGTGTACTTCTTGTTTGTTACTGTATTATTCGTGTGTTCACCTATCCAAAGGAATAAATATACTTTATTATATCTAAGACTCGTCCCAGTTCAGACCCAGTGATAAATATATATCATCTGTTATATATATTTATGTGTGACTATACAGCCTGCCATAATCTCACCGTGACACTGGCTGGTTATGCTACCATCCTATTAGAGTAGGCTAGGATTAGTTCAGTGTGTTTTTCTAGCACTTTTTTACCATAGTCCAGGCGTGATTGCCACACGGCCAGTAGGACGTGGCGCTTGAGTCTGGATAGACTCCGTGTATGGGTACCAGCGGTCTGACGTTACATGAAACATTTACGAAGCAAAATAGCAAGACCTCTGCTCAGGTCAGGAGGGGCACGCTATGTAATGCTATTCCTGAGAATGTTGCCCTAGATTTGCTATGTATTAACTTGGACCCACTCTTAGTTTTCTGACCTTTCTTCTGATGCAAAACATGATCTTTAATCAAGTGTCTTGTGACTTCTTAGACAATGCTCTGAGTTTCTGTGCTTGTCTACTGTACGTGTCACCAGTGGATACTCTAACCGCATGCCTCAAACCTCCAGCCCACGGCCATAAGAAAAGAACGCACTTACTTTGTAAAACTTAGAGGAAGTGAAAGGTACTTCTGATGAAAGGCAGGGGAGATTACATTTATACAGCAATGGAACTGTTCCTAAATGTATGTATAGCTTTATTTATATAGCGTCATTAATGTACATAGCGCTTCACAGCAGTAATACACGTGGCATACACATAATATTATAAATAACAAATAATACAAATAACACATAATATGAGTAAGTGCTTCAGACATAAAAGTAACATTAGGAAAAGGAGTCCCTGCCCCGAAAAGCTTACAATCTAATTGGAAAGTAAGAGCGCACAGAGACAGTAGGAAGGTGTTCTTATAAGTGCATCTGCAAGGGGCCAAGGTTGATGTAAGAGGTGTATAGTTTCAGCCACGGAGCTACCCATATGCTTCTTTAAGGAGTGGGGTTTTAAGATGGGTCTTAAAGATGGATAGAGAAGGTGCTAGTCGGATATTGAGGGGAAGGGCATTCCACAGGTGTGGGGCAGTCAGGGAGCAAGGTTTAAGGCGGGAGAGGGCTTTAGGCACAAAAGGGGTAGAGAGAAGACATCCTTGAGCAGAACGCAAGAGTTGGGATAGTGTATAGTGAGAAATTAGGGCTGAGATGTAAGGAGGAGCAGAAGAGTGTCAAGCTTTAAAAGTGAGGAGGAGAATTGAGTGTGAGATGCCAGATTGGATAGGAAGCCAGGAGAAGGATGTTCAGCAGGTGAGGCACAGCGGCAGTTTTAGAAAAGAGTAAGGTGATTATGGCAGCAGCGTTTAGGATAGATTGTAGGGGAGACGGGAGAGGCAGGCCAAAGGGGTCTGCCATGACAGCCCCTCATAGCATTTAAAGCAGCAATACTTCTCCAACTTTTTTTCTTATTTGTATATGTGACAATGTATAATTCTACATTCTTACCTAATCTGGCAATCGTTTGGTGCTTCTGTTATGAATCTGTCAAAATCTTGATTGTGTGTCTGACATAATGGCTGCTTCAGTCAGTGTAACTCAGCAGCTACAATGTATCCTTATATTACCAAGGTAACATTATCTATTGTTACAGTTTGCAGCTCAAAGTGCTGGGAATATTGGCAACAGATTATTTTGACAAAGCGCAGAGAGCACAAAACGCGTCAGTGACCTACCTGCATTTACCCATGTTGTCACCATCCAAATACATTTGTGTAACGGATCGGGGGACTCGCGCTTCCCAGCGTGTCCCCGTCACCCCAGGTCCCACGGCGGCTAGCTGTCCCTCTTCCCTACGTCCCCACTCTCTCTCCTCCTCCTCTCTGAGCCGTTTCTCCGCGGCATGGTCTGCACACCCAGGCACACGTTCAGGGCACGCACGCGGCCCCCTCACTGAGTGCGAGCGCTCCCGATCGCTTGTCACTTGCCGTGGTACACGCGCCCCTCTGCGTGCCTCCGTCATCCCAACCCTTACCGTACCTGGCTCCTCCGCTCCCCCTTCCCTTCTGCCTCTCATGCCGAGCGCCTCCTCCGCGATACAGCCCTCACGCCCAGGTACACGCGCGGTGCGCGCGCATAACAATCTTACAGAAGGTGCGCGCACCCGCTCTAGTTATCAGTCGTCCCCAGGCACCGGCTCCGCCCCCCGTCGGTTACAGGCAATTACCCTGGATTAGAGAAAAAACAAACATGGTCAACAGTGATTTCCTTGAATTGATTAAAACATTCAAACCAAAAAATATTAAACATAATGTAAGTTTAAATGAAAACTTGGCTTTAAGATGTTTGAAAGACAACCCAAACTTAATTATAAGACAAGCCGATAAAGGGGGTGGTGTAGTCCTACAGGACCGTAAGGATTATGAGGCTGAGGCCCACCGCCTCCTGGGAGATCTGGCTTTCTATATTAAGATTGCCAAAGACCCTATGGTTGAGTATACAGCCCTCCTCAAGTCACTACTTGTCGAAGCCTTGGATGATTTGGTACTTTCAAAATTAGAGTTTGATTTTTTATATTCCGAATGCCCACAAGTACCCATTTTTTATCATTTGCCCAAAATCCATAAGTCACTGAATAACCCCACTGGTCGCCCGATCATCTCGGGTATTCAGTCACTTACGTCAAATCTTTCACAATATGTTGATTTCTTTTTGTAGAGTTATATAGTCAAATTACCCTCATATCTGAAGGATACGTCATCAGTGCTCCAGATATTTTCTGGATTTAAATGGAAGAAGTCATTTAGGTGGCTAACCTGTTATACAGTATACGCACATCCCGCATGATAAGGGTTTGTTGGCAATAAGGTCCGTTCTGGAGGGTGATAGTTTACTACATCCCCTCAATGTAGGATTCATATTGAAAGCAATTGAATTCATACTTACACATAATTATTTTTTGTTTCTCTCCCAGTTTTTCTTGCAGGTTTGCGGAACTGCAATGGGGACAAGATTTGCCCCCCAGCTTCGCAAACCTGTATATGGGAAACTGGGAAGAAAAAAGGATCTGGGCCAACAATCCCTTCAGCCAGAATGTCGTCGTATGGCGGCGCTTCATCGACGACATTCTGTGCGTATGGGATGGTAGCGATCAAGAGTTGATCGAATTTATTAGTTACCTTAATGACAATGATATGAATTTAATATTTAGCTACACTTCTGATAAAAGCTCTATCAATTTTCTTGATCTTAATCTAACTGCTACAGACAAAGGGGAAGTAGTTACAAAAGTCTTCTTTAAAGAGGTAGACGCAAATAATCTACTTATGGCCTCTAGCAACCATAAAAAATCATGGATTTCTAATATTCCTAGGGGCCAGTTTGTCAGAATTAAAAGGAATTGTAGTACTAATGAAGATTTTGAAGAGCAAGCTAATTCACTTCTTCTTAAATTCATTGAAAGGGGTATCATGAAAAGGATCTCATACAGGATTTAGAGAAAGTGAGAGTTATGGATAGGGACCTCATGATCTTACCTAAAGCTAAAATAGCACCTATTGACAATACTGGGTGTCTTGAGATCCCATTCATAACTACTTTTAACTCAGCTAATGGTAGAATTGAAGAGATTCTCAAAAAACATTGGGCAATTCTGAGTAGAGATGTGTTTTGGGGTGAACATATTCCACCAACACCAAAATTCATCTATAGGAGAGCATTAAACTTTAAAAATACATTGGCTCCAAGCAATATTTTTCCACCTATTAAAAATAGAGAAAAATTATGGCTGAATAAATCTATAGGTAATTTCACATGTGGGAATTGCTCCATCTGCAAATATTTGCATAGAGAAAGAAAAACCTTTAAATCAGCTGTGAATCACGAGGAGTTCAAAATAGAGGAGTTTATAAGCTGCAATACCACCCATGTGGTCTACTTAATTGAGTGTTTGTGTAATATTCAGTATGTTGGTCGCACTAAAAGGTGTCTCAAAGTGCGAATCCAAGAACATATTAGAAACATTAAACATGGATATGAGAAACATAGTTTGTCTCGACATTTCTCGTTACATCATAACAAAGATCCATCCTCCCTTAGATTTAAGGGTATACACACTGTTCCTATAGGAAGGAGAGGTGGGGATAGAATAAAAAACCTTTCCATGCAAGAAACTTTCTGGATCTATAAGTTAGAGTCCCATACCCCTAAAGGGTTAAATGAGGACGTGGATATTTGGTCCTGTATTGATTTTGGTATTTATATGTGCACCTGTAATCATCTGCTTTGAAACTAATTTTTTGTTTCCTTCTTTCAGAGTTTACATTAACTTTTTCTTTGCCATTTGTTGCTTTTATTTTCTTTATACTTTTTGATGAATTAAGTATTATTAATTATGTTTTATGATGATTGTGTTAAAAATGTTTCTTACGTGTGCAGCTCTAATATTCAGCTGAACAGTATTATCTTAGTGAATGGTGATTTGCTGCTACATTTTAGTAATTAACCAATCGCAGAGTTTTGAGTGGTATATACTCTGAACTAATGTTCTGAGTTTTTATCCCTGAAGAAGTGGCTTTTTGAGCTACGAAACGCGTTGGAGAGATACCACTCAACCTCTAATCTATTTTATTTTGAGTTTTGAGGTTCCTACATAGCCTGTGAGTTTTAATATCAACTCTAAGCTATTTAGTCGTTTTGTACCCTTCGGCGCATGCGCCGTGACGTCATCAGCCTGTGCTGATGTGCAGTGAGGTTTGGAGCAGGGAAGACACGCGCTGCCTTACAGGACTGAGCTGAGTACCTCTCTGGCTCCACCGGGTGCAGTAACGCCACGAACGGGACTTACAGGATCGGACTGATTACACCAGTGGCTCCACCGGGCGCATTGACGCTACAAACGGGACTTTGGAACTGTGTCAGAACACCGACACACCGGTACTGCGGTTACCACTTCACTCCGGCTGATCGTGTGGGAGAGGGAGAGAGATTCTCGCTGAGGGAGTCCCCTGCAGTTCCTGGTTGCAGCCATTGGTAACAGCTACGGTGTAGCTTTATGTGCCTGATTAAGTCTGATTTGATGTACGCTTAACCTTGAACCACTTATTTTATAAACACTGTTTTTACAAATTTCACGATGAGCGTTTTGCGCTTTGTTTTATTGTCTGTAATTACCCTGGATTACCTCCCTGTCTCCTCCCCTGCTCTCAAGGACCTATCCCTGCAAATACCCAGACAAACCTCTGCTCCACCCCTCATTCCTATTGGCCCTCCTTCCTTTATAACCCCACTCTGTTCTCTCAGTCCTTGCTCTGCATAGCTTTCCTGTAGCTCCTGTGTGTGCAGTGTCTATGCCTAGCTCCCTTGTCTGTTTCAGCTCTGGTTCCTGTTCCTGCCCCTGTTTGGATTCCTTTGGTTTGGTCTTTGCTCTGTTGGACTACGTGTACCTCGCTACCCTTGGACTCTGCTTTGGACTTGACTACGCTGCCTTCTCCTGCCCCTGAACCCTGGCTCTTGGACATCACTACGCTGCTCTCTCCTGACCCTGAACTCTGGCTCTTGGACATTAACCCTCCGACCTCTGGCACCCCGGACTCAGCAAGTATAACGTTAACCCTTTCTCACCAGGCCTGGCAACGCAACTTACCACACTCCGGGCACGCCCTCACTGCTGTGGGTGCGTGTTATACCCTTACCCACCTCAGTACTGGGGACTGGCCAGGTCTGCGGGCATACAGGCGTTACAATTTATTTTTGATTACATGTTGTGCCTAGCCCCAGGTTTTAAGCTTTGTTTTGTCTATACACTGAGCACTGATACCCGGAACTTTGTTCTACTTTGTACCTTGGCAACAGATTATCCCAGATAGTAGTAGAACAGGTGGAGGGAGCGTGATGTGTGATGTACACAACAGAATAGAAGAACACACGTAGAGTAGTACTGCTAGTAATTAAACACAGAGATTGAATCCTGCTAATCTTCAATCATTATACACACATAGATGTGAGTAAAAAAACCATGTCACACTCAATGTTCTGGTGTGTAGATGAATACCATCATGGATAGAAATAGCGTCTCGGGTTGGGTGCTGTGTAGGTATTCTTTAGGATAGAAAAGAGGGAGACACCATAGTGCTGACAATCAGAACTGATTTAATAACTAGTAAAATAAATAAATAAAAATAATCCCTCCGGGACGCGCACTTCCAATTAGTGCAGTTTTTATAATGACTGTCATATTCTCTAGTCTGCTGTTACCATGCTTGGCCACCGGGACTGCTGCCACTCTCAATGTCTTGTTCTAGCCTGCAGTACCTATACTTGTCCACCGGGATTGCTGCTGCTAAACTAAGGAACATTCCAGACTCTGATACCTGACACCTCTGCACCTGTGCTCCACCTCCCAGCCTGCCTATATAAACCTCCCTTTCCTGTTCCTCTTTGCCTGTTTATACTGGTTCCTTAGCTTCTGCAAGGTTCCTGTGTTTACTGCTGTGCTAGCTATTGCTATCATCCTGTTCCAGTTTCCTCGTTGCCGACCTCTGCTTGTTTCCTGACTTCGCTACCTGCCGCCTGCCTCGGACCCCTGCTTGTTTCCTGACTTCGCTCCCTGCTGTTCCTGCCACTGGGATCCACTTCAGCCGAAGTCCAATCCTTGACAGAATAAACAGGCCCTACCATGGATTCCGCCGGAACAGACCTGGCCCAGGCTCGGACACTGCAGGACTTACAACGTATCATGGTTGGTTTCCAAGAACAACAAGGACACCTTATCAAACGTCTTGGTCATGTGGAAGATCAGGATACCCTCCGGAAAGAACGGGATGCCCGCCAGGTAGAACGTGATGCCCGCTGGGAAGAATGTGTCGTCCGCGCGGAAGGATGTGCCCTCCGCTCAGAGGAACGAGCTGCCGCCCCAGAAGCTGAAAACCGTGAACTACGTGCAGCTTTAATCACCGCATCTGTTCAAAAGACTCTGACTGTGCAAACCGCGCCCCGTGTAACCCTTCCGGAAAAATTTGGAGGAAAAAGACAATCTTGTCGGGATTTCCTTAATCAATGCAGACATGTGTTCAAGCTTCAGCCTACCATCTATAATATACAAAAATGACACTAGATGGCGCTCATACACTCTAAAAAACACAACTTAAACCATGCAGTGAGATATAGTGACTGGTGATATCAAAATAAATCAAAAATAAAGTGCACAAAGTGATAAATAGACACTCAAACCCTTAAGGACTGTTTCACAGTGCCTAAGGAAAAAACGTGATACTCGCATAGTGCAATATGTTAACAATACACATACACAGGCAGAGCTCTCATAAGAGCACAATGAAGCTAGATATCAATGATCACTAAGTATCAGAAATACTAGCTATGTATGGACATCTATGATAAAAAGTGTCCCATACACACAGGAGCAACAAATAGGAGGTAGAAATCCAAAAGAGAGACACCAATCCAAAACTTAAAAAATGTAGATATTTATCCAGCATTGATAAAAATTGGAGGCTTACAGGATTCCGGAAAGGTAACAGCAAGTTTGTACACATGTAGATTTCACTCGAGTCGCGTTCTCGGGATCTCTGCACGATGCTGCTTCCTCATCTGGTCTCCGACCTGCGCTGCTTCAGGGGGCCGATACGTCACTTCCGGGTTCTTCAACACATATAGCAGACGCCACCGGAACTCCACAGCAGGCTCTCTCCCTCTGGATCTCACAAGAGGGGTTACGCTCTACGCGTTTCGCCGTACGTAGTGACGGCTTCGTCAGGAGTGACGTTACCCCATAAAGAGATGCTATTTATACCCTTTAATCTATGCTGACCTTTCCTCCTATTGGACAGCAGATAAATTGGTGATTGACTTCATGTGTCCTCCCAATCCTCACAACACTGTTATACAATTAACCTTTAAAATACACAACAATGTTTATACACTTCAAAGTAAAATACATCTTTATTAATAAAAAAATCCTATTCTAAAAATTAACGAAGTGACCTCATATACAATTGTGCTATTTCAGGAATTGTATATAAAATATATGAGACATAAAATATAATAAGATCGCTCAAAATCTAACTTATAATATATGTTGAAACGGCGATTGATGTATCTCAAAATAAGAACATAGGGAAAAAACACAATTAGTTCACAGTATGTGCATTTTCAACCTTAGTTGCAGTCTAAAACAATTTATTGTCTAAAACAATTTATTACAGTTTTTTATAGGAAAGCACTTAGCTCAAAATCCACATTAAGACCTAGTGGTACAAGTGTTTGTAAGGTGAAGATCCAGAAGCTTTCTCTTTTTTTAAGAGCAGCTTGTCTGTCTCCACCTCTCCAATGTGTCAACACTTGTTCTATAACTGTAAAAGTGAGCCCAGATGTATCCCCATTATGTTTTTGTAAAAAATGGTTGGACAGGTAATGTGTAGTGACACCTCTCCTTACATTGCCAATGTGCTCAAGTATACGTGTATTTACAGTTCTTGTTGTCTGGCCCACATATTGTAATCCACATGGACAGGTAATAAGATATACCACATAATTAGATTTACATGATAAAAGTTGTTTTATGTTATATCTTTGCCCTGAGGTATTAGACATAAAGCTAAATTTGTCCTCTGGCCTATGTTTACATGCAGTACATGTGGTACAACCATAAAAACCTGTAGATTTGGTTAGCCATCTATTCCCCTCACTGGTTATTTTAGGGAGGGCACTAGGGGCTAATTTATCTTTCAATGATTTTGCGTCTAAAGTGTTACCTTTCACATACTTTGGATAGAACGTTGAAGGTAATTTAAGGCCAGAATGTATTAACATTGGTCTGTCTTCTGATGTTTCAGGTAATTTAGTCACATCCGATGTGATGACAAGATTATCAGCGGTCCTTTGTTCTACATCTTTTAGTCTAAAAAATCTTTTTATAGTCAGTTTTCTTAAAAACCTCTGCGCATCCACAAATAGGCCAAAATTACTT
Organism: Ascaphus truei; assembly: GCF_040206685.1. Classification (NCBI taxonomy): domain Eukaryota; kingdom Metazoa; phylum Chordata; class Amphibia; order Anura; family Ascaphidae; genus Ascaphus; species Ascaphus truei. Next base: position 33,957,830 of record NC_134490.1, read on the forward strand.
GGACCTACTGTTGGTGCAAACTTGAGACCCTTTGACATTAGTGACTTTTCTGATTCTGTCAGTGGTTTTGAACTAAGGTTAAAAATATTATTTCCTATTTCTTGCTTTTTTTGAGATACTTCTTTTTCTCTTCCTCTTCCCCGTTTTCGTCGGGTCTTGTTCTTTTCCTTTCTGACGAGGGATCCCTCTTCATTAGGGGAGCATAATAATTTGCTCCCTGAAATGAAGTGGACCCCCCTCCCCTAAAAAATCCTTTTTTATTACCATTTTTAGGGACATGTTTAGTGAACAATTTCTCTTTCTGAACTTCTCTTTGTTCTTTCCTAGAGTTTGTTACTAATTCTACTTCAGAATCGAAGTCTATACTTATAGTTCTTTTAGGTGTTTTACTTACACTAATCTGAACTTTATCAGGTCCTTTTGATGTTTTTGGAGATTTTGATTTGGTTCTCCAGTTACCTCGTTCAGGACTCTTTCTATTTTTATTTCGTATATCTCTTGTATTCTTACTAGATTTTCTATTTTCCCTTGATTTATCTCTTTTTTGAAAGGATTTTTTAGGGGTTTTCTTATTATTGGTAGATTTGGCAGATAAAACTTCAGGAGTTTTATTCTCCTTAGGATTTGTTTTCTCTTCCAGATCAGGTTTTCTAGGGGGTCCATCTTTATAGTCCTCTTCATCTCTAAGAAATGTTTTAACTTTCTTAGTGATGGTTTCCTTCCTGATCTTATCTAATTTGTTTTGCAGATGAATGTCTTTCTCTTTAAACTGAGTTGTTTGGTTTAAATTACCGATCCTTAGTTCTATTTCATTGATCTCGACATCAATCTGCAAAACATGATTTCTCTGCTGTTCAATGATTAATCCCATTAGATCTTGTGAACATTTTCCTAGCAGATTATACCATTTCTCAACGAAAGCCTCATCTTCTAGATCTATAGATGGGTGTTTCTTGAGTCTTAGTCCTCTTGGGACTCTGCCACTTATAATGTACTGTTCCAAAAAAGTGTAGTCCCAAAACTTTTTAATGTCTTTGATAAACAACTTCTCCAATTTCTCAAATTCTGATTCCAAAGTATGCGACTCTTCAACTATAGTATCAGAGTCTAAATTTAGTTTCAGAATGCTGTCAAAGTCCACAACCCTTGTGTGTCTTCTTGAGAAACATTGGGGAAGTTGTTATCAATTTCTATTTCTTCCTGCTTGTTTCCTGACTTCGCTCCCTGCTGTTCCTGCCACTGGGATCCACTTCAGCCGAAGTCCAATCCTTGACAGAATAAACAGGCCCTACCATGGATTCCGTCGGAACAGACCTGGCCCAGGCTCGGACACTGCAGGACTTACAACGTATCATGGTTGGTTTCCAAGAACAACAAGGACACCTTATCAAACGTCTTGGTCACGTGGAAGATCAGGATACCCTCCGGAAAGAACGGGATGCCCGCCAGGTAGAACGTGATGCCCGCTGGGAAGAATGTGTCGTCCGCGCGGAAGGATGTGCCCTCCGCTCAGAGGAACGAGCTGCCGCCGCAGAAGCTGAAAACCGTGAACTACGTGCAGCTTTAATCACCGCATCTGTTCAAAAGACTCTGACTGTGCAAACCGCGCCCCGTGTAACCCTTCCGGAAAAATTTGGAGGAAAAAGACAATCTTTTCGGGATTTCCTTAATCAATGCAGACATGTGTTCAAGCTTCAGCCTACCATCTATAATACCAACGAAGCCCAGGTTGGACTGATCATAACCCTGCTCAAGGATGAGGCCCTTGCTTGGGTCTCCCCTATGTTAGAACAGGATAGCCCACTACTAAGGGACCTGGAGGAGTTCATCGATGCCATGAGTCTTATTTTTGATGACCCAAATCGTAGTGCAACCGCTGAGGCAACTCTGAACAATCTTCGTCAAGGAAGACGCTCGGCAGCTGAGTGCGCCGCTGAATTCCGCAGATGGGTTAACGATACTGAGTGGAATGAGGCCGCGCAGAAATATCATTTTCGGCAGGGTCTCTCGGAGCAAGTTAAAGACGAACTAGCCCGGGTGGAGACCCCAGAGAGATTTCAGGACTTTGTCCGTTTATGCATCCAAATTGATCGCAGGCTTACGGAAAGACGATTGGAGAGACAGGGGTTCATGCCAAGCAACCCCGGGTTTAGAGATGTCAGTACCCCAAGACGTTCCAGGGAGACTGAGGAGGAGCCGATGCAAGTAAATACACTGCGGGGACCCATCTCAACCGGGGAAAGGAATAGACGTCGAACAGAAGATCTCTGTTTATATTGCGGAAATGATGGGCACTATCTCGCTGATTGCCCAAACAAGTCCAGGCGGTCTTCTTTCCAGAGCCCTAGAAGAAATCAGCTGCACGCTATTTCAAAACCTGTTCTCTCTGCTTCTCAAAGGAAAGATAACCCTCCTTCGCTACACCCTCACCTCCTGGTTCCTATTATCATCGTGGAAGGAACACATCGTTTTTCAACCACAGTAATGGTCGACTCAGGGGCGGCAGGGAATTTTATGGACATAGAATTCGCCAAGAACAATTCGGTATCATTTGTAGCCAAGGAATCGCCAGAAAGGATGGAAGTCGTTGACGGTTCTCCCTTGAGCTCTGGACCTGTTACCCATGAAACCAGTAACTTAACACTAATCATGGAGCCCAATCACCAGGAGAAGATTTCATTTGGTCTCATTCCATCACCTTTGTTTCCAGTGATTCTGGGAATTCCATGGCTCATGATCCATAACCCACTAATCGACTGGAAGACCAAGACACTCACGTTTCCCTCGGAGCACTGTCAGCTAGCCTGTCTACCTAAAACTCCTATACCAGAGTGTGTAGGAATACATAAGATTTCCTCGTCTCAAGAAAATCTTCTGCCGGCTCCTTACTCTGAGTTTTTAGATGTGTGTGACAAGAAGAACGCAGATACGCTTCCCCCACATCGCTCTTATGACTGTCTCATTGAATTATTACCGGGTGCTGCTATTCCGTTTGGAAGAATTTATTCCCTCTCAGAACCGGAATTGAAGGTCCTCAATGACTACCTACAGGAGAACCTATCAAAGGGTTTTATCCGACCCTCTACTTCTCCAGCAGGCGCTGCGCTCTTCTTTGTGGGAAAGAAAGATGGTTCTCTACGCCCCTGCATTGACTATCGGGAACTAAATAAGATAACGGTGAAGAACAGGTACCCATTACCTCTGATTCCTGAACTATTGGAAAGAATTCGGTCAGCCAAAATCTTTACCAAATTAGATCTCAGAGGAGCGTATAATTTGGTCCGCATTCGACCCGGTGACGAATGGAAAACAGCCTTCCGAACCCGTTATGGGCACTATGAATATCTGGTGATGCCTTTCGGACTCTGTAATGCCCCTGCTACCTTCCAGCATTTAATCAATGATGTCCTCCGAGAGTTATTGGACCAATTCGTAGTGGCATACCTGGATGACATCCTAGTCTTCTCAGATAACATCATGGATCACCAGAGACATGTCCGAATTGTCCTTGAGCGTCTCCGTAAGTACAAATTATACATCAAGTTAGAAAAATGTGAATTCGAAAAACCCAGCATGCAATTTCTTGGTTACATCATCTCTCCCAAGGGTTTGAGTATGGACCCAGGCAAGATTCAAGCCGTGGTGGAATGGCCAATCCCTTGGAATGAAAAGGACATTCAGAGATTTGTGGGTTTTGCCAATTTCTATAGACGTTTTATTAAAAATTTCTCTGGCATTATTGCCCCAATCACCCAACTCACACGGAAGGAATTCCCCTTCAAATGGTCTCCTAAAGCGGATGCGGCATTCGAACAATTGAAGTCACTCTTCACATCTGCCCCTATCCTCATCCATCCAAATCCAGAATTACCATTCATCTTGGAAGTGGATGCATCCAACTCCGCTGTTGGTGCCATTCTGTCACAAAGAATTGGACCCAAGATGCTCCTTTATCCATGTGCCTTTTATTCATACCAAATGTCAACAGCTGAACGAAATTATGACATCGGAAACAAAGAACTCTTGGCTATAAAAGCTGCATTCTCTGAGTGGAGACATCTACTGGAGGGGCCAATCACCCAATTACGGTCTTTACGGATCACAGGAACTTAGAATTCATTCGATCCGCAAAGAGACTGTCTGCGCGACAAGTGAGGTGGGCTCTCTTCTTTGCAAGATTTCAGTTCCACATCTCCTACCGCCCTGGCTCCAAGAATGGAAAAGCCGACGCCTTGTCACGGTCCTTTCCTAATCCTAGTTCAGACAAAGAGCAAGAAGAAACTATTCTTCCAAAAAGAATTTTTTTGGGCGTCACATTCTCCGCCGATCTCCTCACACGAATAAAGGGAGCCTACTCAAATGACTCTTTTCTTAAAAACCCTCCTCCGGAAGCAGAACTATTTCTATGTGATGGTCTCTGGAACTATAAGGATCGTCTGTTCGTCCCTAAGGAGGTAAAATTAGAGGTGCTCCAATTAATGCACGACTCCCGACCCGCTGGTCACCCAGGTGTCCTCAAGACACAGGAACTGTTGTCTCGCTCTTTTTGGTGGCCTAAATTAGCACAAGATGTTAAAGACTATGTCCTCTCCTGTGAGACTTGTGCTAGGACCAAGACCCCTCGAGCATCACCTGTGGGTTTACTGCAGCCCCTTCCGGTTCCAACTCGTCCTTGGGGGTCCATATCAATGGATTTTATTGTTGATCTGCCCCGATCAAGTGGACATAATACCATCCTGGTAGTGGTGGATCGACTTACAAAGATGGCTCACTTCATTGCAGCACTGAATCTTCCTTCTGCAGACCAGACAGCCAAGTTGATTGTGAAAGAGGTGTTTCGGCTTCACGGGGCTCCTGATGAGATCATATCCGATAGAGGGGTACAATTCACTTCAAAATTTTGGAGGACCTTCTGTTCCTCTCTAGGAATTCGTTTAAATTTATCGTCTGGCTATCATCCACAATCCAATGGCCAGACAGAAAGGACCAATCAGACTTTGGAACAATACTTACGATGTTTTGTTTGTCATCTCCAGGATGACTGGATTGATTTCCTACCATTAGCTGAGTTTTCTTACAACAATTCACATCATTCTTCGACTCAGAAGAGCCCCTTTTTCTCAAATTATGGATTTCATCCAACCTTTATTCCTCGTTTTCCATCTTCGGGCCCCATTCCGGCAGTTACAGAGAAACTGGAGACTCTGTGAGACATCCAGGAGACCCTCAAAGAGACAATTCGTGAGACTCAAGTAAAGTACAAAAGAGCAGCAGACCAACACCGCAGACCCTCCCCAGAATTTCAAGTCGGGGATAAAGTCTGGCTTTCTACAAGAAATCTACGTCTAAAGGTTCCAACCATTAAATTGGGCCAAAAATACATCTGGCCATTTCGCATCTCAGCACTAATAAATCCAGTGTCCTTCAGATTAGAGCTTCCTGAGACCATCAAAATACACCCTGTGTTTCATTCTTCTCTGCTGAAACCTTTCCGTGAGAATCCGTTTCCTGGACGGAGACTTCCTCCCCCTGAACCCGTCCTCGTGGATAACGAAGAGGAATTCATTGTGGAGAGAATTTTGGATTCCAGATTACACCGAGGGAAACTACAGTACCTGGTTCACTGGGGGGGCTATGGCCCAGAGGAAAGGTCTTGGGAACCCAAAGATTTTGTACATGCTCCGCGACTAGTCAAAGCTTTTCACCGGAGATATCCAGACAAGCCTAGCAAGGATCGTCCGGAGAACCTTCTTGGGAGGGGGGAGTAATGTCATATTCTCTAGCCTGCTGTTCCCATGCTTGGCCACTGGGACTGCTGCCACTCTCAATGTCTGGTTCTAGCATGCAGTACCTATACTTGCCCACCGGGAGTGCTGCTGCTAAACTAAGGAACATTCCAGATTCTGATACCTGACACCTCTGCACCTGTGCTCCACCTCCCAGCCTGCCTATATAAACCTCCCTTTCCTGTTCCTCTTTGCCTGTTTATACTGGTTCCTTAGCTTCTGCAAGGTTCCTGTGTTTACTGCTGTGCTAGCTATTGCTATCATCCTGTTCCAGTTTCCTCGTTGCCGACCTCTGCTTGTTTCCTGACTTCGCTACCTGCCGCCTGCCTCGGACCCCTGCTTGTTTCCTGACTTCGCTCCCTGCTGTTCCTGCCACTGGGATCCACTTCAGCCGAAGTCCAATCCTTGACAACGACTCCCGACCCGCTGGTCACCCAGGTGTCCTCAAGACACAGGAACTGTTGTCTCGCTCTTTTTGGTGGCCTAAATTAGCACAAGATGTTAAAGACTATGTCCTCTCCTGTGAGACTTGTGCTAGGACCAAGACCCCTCGAGCATCACCTGTGGGTTTACTGCAGCCTCTTCCGGTTCCAACTCGTCCTTGGAGGTCCATATCAATGGATTTTATTGTTGATCTGCCCCGATCAAATGGACATAATACCATCCTGGTAGTGGTGGATCGACTTACAAAGATGGCTCACTTCATTGCAGCACAGAATCTTCCTTCTGCAGACCAGACAGCCAAGTTGATTGTGAAAGAGGTGTTTCGGCTTCACGGGGCTCCTGATGAGATCATATCCGATAGAGGGGTACAATTCACTTCAAAATTTTGGAGGACCTTCTGTTCCTCTCTAGGAATTCGTTTAAATTTATCGTCTGGCTATCATCCACAATCCAATGGCCAGACAGAAAGGACCAATCAGACTTTGGAACAATACTTACGATGTTTTGTTTGTCATCTCCAGGATGACTGGATTGATTTCCTACCATTAGCTGAGTTTTCATACAACAACTCACATCATTCATCGACTCAGAAGAGCCCCTTTTTCTCAAATTATGGATTTCATCCAACCTTTATTCCTCGTTTTCCATCTTCGGGCCCCATTCCGGCAGTTACAGAGAAACTGGAGACTCTGCGAGACATCTAGGAGACCCTCAAAGAGACACTTCGTGAGACTCAAGTAAGGTACAAAAGAGCAGCAGACCAACACCGCAGACCCTCCCCAGAATTCCAAGTCGGGGATAAAGTCTGGCTTTCTACAAAAAATCTACGTCTAAAGGTTCCAACCATTAAATTGGGCCAAAAATACATCGGGCCATTTCGCATATCAGCACTAATAAATCCAGTGTCCTTCAGATTAGAGCTTCCTGAGACCATCAAAATACACCCTGTGTTTCATTCTTCTCTGCTGAAACCTTTCCGTGAGAACCCATTTCCTGGATGGAGACTTCCTCCCCCTGAACCCGTCCTCGTGGATAACGAAGAGGAATTCATTGTGGAGAGAATTTTGGATTCCAGATTACACCGAGGGAAACTACAGTACCTGGTTCACTGGGGGGGCTATGGCCCAGAGGAAAGGTCTTGGGAACCCAAAGATTTTGTACATGCTCCGCGACTAGTCAAAGCTTTTCACCGGAGATATCCAGACAAGCCTAGCAAGGATCGTCCGGAGAACCTTCTTGGGAGGGGGGAGTAATGTCATATTCTCTAGCCTGCTGTTCCCATGCTTGGCCACTGGGACTGCTGCCACTCTCAATGTCTGGTTCTAGCATGCAGTACCTATACTTGCCCACCGGGAGTGCTGCTGCTAAACTAAGGAACATTCCAGATTCTGATACCTGACACCTCTGCACCTGTGCTCCACCTCCCAGCCTGCCTATATAAACCTCCCTTTCCTGTTCCTCTTTGCCTGTTTATACTGGTTCCTTAGCTTCTGCAAGGTTCCTGTGTTTACTGCTGTGCTAGCTATTGCTATCATCCTGTTCCAGTTTCCTCGTTGCCGACCTCTGCTTGTTTCCTGACTTCGCTACCTGCCGCCTGCCTCGGACCCCTGCTTGTTTCCTGACTTCGCTCCCTGCTGTTCCTGCCACTGGGATCCACTTCAGCCGAAGTCCAATCCTTGACAACGACTCCCGACCCGCTGGTCACCCAGGTGTCCTCAAGACACAGGAACTGTTGTCTCGCTCTTTTTGGTGGCCTAAATTAGCACAAGATGTTAAAGACTATGTCCTCTCCTGTGAGACTTGTGCTAGGACCAAGACCCCTCGAGCATCACCTGTGGGTTTACTGCAGCCTCTTCCGGTTCCAACTCGTCCTTGGAGGTCCATATCAATGGATTTTATTGTTGATCTGCCCCGATCAAATGGACATAATACCATCCTGGTAGTGGTGGATCGACTTACAAAGATGGCTCACTTCATTGCAGCACAGAATCTTCCTTCTGCAGACCAGACAGCCAAGTTGATTGTGAAAGAGGTGTTTCGGCTTCACGGGGCTCCTGATGAGATCATATCCGATAGAGGGGTACAATTCACTTCAAAATTTTGGAGGACCTTCTGTTCCTCTCTAGGAATTCGTTTAAATTTATCGTCTGGCTATCATCCACAATCCAATGGCCAGACAGAAAGGACCAATCAGACTTTGGAACAATACTTACGATGTTTTGTTTGTCATCTCCAGGATGACTGGATTGATTTCCTACCATTAGCTGAGTTTTCATACAACAACTCACATCATTCATCGACTCAGAAGAGCCCCTTTTTCTCAAATTATGGATTTCATCCAACCTTTATTCCTCGTTTTCCATCTTCGGGCCCCATTCCGGCAGTTACAGAGAAACTGGAGACTCTGCGAGACATCTAGGAGACCCTCAAAGAGACACTTCGTGAGACTCAAGTAAGGTACAAAAGAGCAGCAGACCAACACCGCAGACCCTCCCCAGAATTCCAAGTCGGGGATAAAGTCTGGCTTTCTACAAAAAATCTACGTCTAAAGGTTCCAACCATTAAATTGGGCCAAAAATACATCGGGCCATTTCGCATATCAGCACTAATAAATCCAGTGTCCTTCAGATTAGAGCTTCCTGAGACCATCAAAATACACCCTGTGTTTCATTCTTCTCTGCTGAAACCTTTCCGTGAGAACCCATTTCCTGGATGGAGACTTCCTCCCCCTGAACCCGTCCTCGTGGATAACGAGGAGGAATTCATTGTGGAAAGAATTTTGGATTCCAGGTTACACCGAGGGAAACTAGAGTACCTGGTTCACTGGGGGGGCTATGGCCCAGAGGAGAGGTCTTGGGAACCCAAAGATTTTGTACATGCTCCGCGACTAGTCAAAGCTTTCCACCGACGATATCCAGACAGGCCTAGCAAGGATCGTCCGGAGAACGCTCTTGGGAGGGGGGAGTAATGTCATATTCTCTAGTCTGCTGTTACCATGCTTGGCCACCGGGACTGCTGCCACTCTCAATGTCTTGTTCTAGCCTGCAGTTCCTATACTTGTCCACCGGGATTGCTGCTGCTAAAATAAGGAACATTCCAGAATCTGATACCTGACACCTCTGCACCTGTGCTCCACCTCTCAGCCTGCCTATATAAACCTCCCTTTCCTGTTCCTCTTTGCCTGTTTATACTGGTTCCTTAGCTTCTGCAAGGTTCCTGTGTTTACTGTTGTGCTAGCTATTGCTGTCATCCTGTTCCAGTTTCCTCGTTGCCGACCTCTGCTTGTTTCCTGACTTCGCTACCTGCCGCCTGCCTCGGACCCCTGCTTGTTTCCTGACTTCGCTGCCTGCTGCCTGCCTCTGATCTCTGCTTGTGACCCCTACTTCGCTCCCTGCTGTTCCTGCCACTGGGATCCACTTCAGCCGAAGTCCAATCCTTGACAATGACATAAGTAGAATTACAGGTGCGGGACAACGGCGTTCTCACCACCCTCTCATGTGGATCAGGGGAACTCGTCCGAGCGTCACTGGAGCTCCTTCCGATTGCGGCCGCATGGAAACAGCAACCTCGCTCCGTAGAGTTCCTACTTCCTCTGACCTGGTGTTTCTCCTTCACTTGTCCTACTGGATTCAACGCGTTTCGTTTGACAGAACAAACTTCCTCTGGAATCCTATCCTATCACATCTATGTGTGTATAATGACTGAAGATTAGTAGGACTCAATCTCTGTGTTTAATTACTAGCAGTACTACTCTGTGTGTTTTTATATTCTGTTTTATACATCACGCATCCCGCTCCCTCATCATGTTCTACTACTATCTGGGAGAAAATAACAAGACTCTTTTCTGTTGGAGGTTGAGTGGGAGGCTCAGTACATTTATTGTATTTTCTCTTGGTTTGCACATATGAAATAATAAGTGTAATTATTAAGTGTTCCACTGGGTGTCACTATATATTCACTATTCTATTTTTATACGCAATTTATTTAATATATATTCTAGAATCACTGCACTGTATAAAAGCGCCAGTCCTGTTGTTGTTTGTGTTAGCAGATTATCCCAAACAGGAAAATGTTGCAAATATCTTGCACTGCTTGGCAGGTGGCTAAAGCCTTCAATAGAAATCAAAGGATGCTTTAAAACTCATTAAAAACGGCATTAAGAGTTTAATAAAAAATAAATTAAAAAAAGTCACAATTATCTAATACTACAGCACTGATTTATTTATAAAAAATAAATAAAGCCATAAGATTTTACGTTTTACTGCTTTAAAGTGTTATGGGTGATTGAATCGTTCTACTGAGCGGCTGATTTTGTGTGTTTCTTTCGACCGACTACGTGGGACTTAACCTTTAACCCTTTGAGTGCCAGAGGGGACACAGCACCAGAGTGCCACGGCCCATCCGCCAAAGCACGGTCACGTGACTGTGGTGGCCCTTAAACAAAGTCCTCTTCTTCCATTTCCCTACTCTGCAGAGTGCGTCCTGCACTCCATGGGAACCTCAAGGCGCGATGTAAGCTGAGGGAAAAACGTCCCTTCTTGGGCATGACGGAGCCATTACCTCGTGGGGTCCCTGGTTTGGCAGGCCCCGTAACGTAGTGACTACGTCTTGGGGCACCCAAAGGGTGAAAGCGTGAATCACCATTTTTGGGGTTATTTCATCTTTTTACTTACTTTAAGAGCTATTTAATTGCTATTTCCAATGCACTTTCTATCTTAAAATTGGATGCTCCGTTCAGGAGATTTAAGCATTTGGAATGTGCAATGTCCGGGAGGTTAAAATGGAGCTCTCCCACTGAGCCAAAAGCATTCCAACGGTTACCATGGTAACCTCAGAAGCTAGAGTAAGAACATCATGACACTAAAACACACACACACACACACACACACACACACACACACACACACACACACACACACACACACACACACACACACACACACACACACACACACACACAATAATAGTTAAACTCAAAGGCTTCTGAGGGATCTCCCACACAAAAAAATGTTCTAGCTTCCACAGAACAATTAGAGCTGATCAATGGTCACCCGGCCTTTAGGAAAACCCTGGTTACAGAAAAAAAATATTTATTTTTTTGTAGTTTTTTCTATAAGAAAACAACAAAAGCTACAATATTATCTCCATACGACATTGCGGCTTTTCTATGAACAGGTGAAGGTAAGGCTAACCCTGCAGCCATTTTGTATCCCCCAGGCAAATATTATTGCCCGCTGGGCAAAACGCCTTCTCACTCAGGAACAGTCAGTCCTCTGAGGTCAGAAAACCTCCAGGGAACCCTCTGGTTCAGGTTAGTAAAAGATCACAAAAACAGCGTTGATTGCTGCTTTAATGTCACAAATCTCATTGGTGAATCAATTTGGGTTGCCAGGTGTCCTGTATTGAACCGGACTGTCCTGTATTTGGACACTGTCCAGTACAAAATGTATGTGTCCGGTATTACCTCTCTGGACATGTGACCTGACCGGCTTCAAGGGGCCGCGGGATTTCCCCGAGCTGGGAGAGATCAGAGCTGTTGTTAGGCGGCTGGGCCGCTTCCTCCATCCTGATTGGCTGCTGCTGGAAAATGCAGCCAATCAGGAGCAGGCGTCAGGAGCCTGAGGGTGGGGACAAGGAGAGGAGGAAACAGCATGGAGCAGTGGGCGGTGAGTGTTTGTCTCGAGCGCGTCGCATCTTTCACCATTGTGCCCAGTACTTTTAGAGAAGCCACCTGGAAACCCTAATAGGATAAGACTTGGGAGCTATTAGTTCTTTTAGATTTACAAATGCAATATACATGTTAAATAGCATGCCTGCGTGGTCTTATAACCTCTCACAAAACCACAGGTCTAATGGAAATCATCTGCTTATATAGGAGCAGGTGATGTAATAACCACTTCCTGCAAGCTATCATTTTCACTCTGTACTTCCTATTGTGCCTGGCCCTTTAAGAAACCCCTACCACTAGGATGAAGCAGATTAATGATTGGCGGTTGAGGCACAGCACAACCTAACCACCCTCCAGCCTGTCTGACAGGCCTCTCAGCCAATCACACGACACTCCCTCGTGGCAGGGGTAACCGTCCCGTAGCGCTAACCAATCACCGCGCGCTGCTTCTTTCCGCCCCTACCACTGATCTTCATATTCTGACTCCAGCCGGCCAATGAGGCGCCGAGGCTTGTAACACCGGAGCAGGAGCGGCAGCCAATGGGAGAGGGGGGAAGGCGGGGCCGACGCCGGAGGATTAAAGCACGGTTGTGAGATGAACAAGATAACAAGAAACGTTTAATATTTCAGGTAATAAAATGTCCCGCGGGGAATAACAGGGAGAGGATCCGTTACATACAGCAGGGTTCCCCCAGCCCGGACACAGCAAACATATGCATTATTATAGGAGGGGGCAGCAAGAAGGGGGGGAAGGGGGTATTTATCTCCTGATTAAATAAATAATGACGTCATGTCCCCCACTGATTGTCCTGCTCCTGGCCGGGGACTTCCTGGGAGTTGTGATGATATTATTTCCCCCTCTCTCTCTGTTGTCTGGGGAGTGAAGCTGAAATTAATTTGTGTTTCTTACTTCGTTTTAGCAACTTTCTCTCTCATCACAGTGCTGGCTCACAGTAAACAAGGGATTTAATTTGCTCCTTTAGTAATTTGATTGAACATTAATTTAAGTGGTGGGTATATATATATATATATATATATATATATATATATATATATATATATATATATATATATTATTGCTTTTATTTAGGGGGAACGTGGTGAATTGCAGTTTCTGTACTTTTTCCCCTCCCTGTAGATCACGTGGTAGATTTTATAGCATTGTGATATAAAAAAAAAACACATGTTTTCTAAAACAATTAGAATGTAATAATTATTATTTACAAAAATAACAGATTTGAAATGATTTTGAAAGGTGAATGTGTATCTTATTGCGCATGTCCAAGATTAATCCCCCATCCCCATGTCCCACCCTCACGTCAGCGTTCATCTACCTTTCTTTCTTAATACAGTATATAATCACCCTCTCTTTTCACCTTTAGGACCTTTCTTAAAGCACACCGCTTTAACAAAGCATATGGGTAGCTGCTGGCTGATACTATACTGTAGATCTTATAGGCACTGACCTTAGCTTCTTGCAGGCGCACTTTTCAGAGCACGGCCCCCACTTACTACTTTGTTTGTAAACTCTTTGGGGTAGGAACACCTTTTCCTATTGTTCTCTGAAGCGCTTATTGCCATTGTTATAATATTATGTCACGTGTATTGTAAAGCGCTATGTACCTATATATCTGTCTCCAAAAAAACATACATTTATTTCTGTACCAAAGAAATACAGATCTGCTGTGATTCCCTTTCGTGTGAATTTTTTTGGTCTTCTCGTTATTGTGTGTTCACTGTTTATTACCATCATAAAAAAAAAAAATCTTGCAGATGAAATTCCCCTTTTTTTAAGCATTTTTTTACTGCACAGCAGACACATGCAAACAAAACGTTCAAACAAAAACAGCAACAGTTGTGTAAATTGTCCCTTGTTCGACCTGTGTAATAAACCAATACAATTTTCAAGATGAAGCTGTAGCACTGAGCTGAATCTTCTATGCAAATAAGGGAACACCATTATAATGAAACAAATGTCGATAGCGTGTTAATTAGATTGCTAAAACAGGAATTTGCCTTGTGATGCCCATTGTCGACCTTGCATGAAATGTAATTTCACAGGGTTTCTTATGCACAGTAAGCGTACATTAGCTTGATGAGTACACTTTATATTATTTGATGGGTAAGAGATAGGGATGAAACTTCAGTCAGGTGAAACATCTTTCTTAATGAGTTTCTCTTATGGAAAGATGGATGCCATTCATCACACAGGGAATCTGCAGTGAACTCGCAAGTAGAGGGTTGTGTTTCTGCACAGACTTGAAAAGAAAGACTTTATGATCTCCAAAAGCCATGTACGTACAACACCCGCACTACCTGCTTTACAAACCACTGCATCACTATAAAGAGCTGTTCTGCTGATCCGCTAAAAAGTATCACTTCCTCTAATAGGATCGGTATCCATGGCACGGATCTTTAATTACCCAGGGTGGGAAGCAAGGGGTGTCCAGAGCTGGACCACGTTCATTTCGGCTTCAGGGAGGATCCCCTGCTCCACGACATACTTTTTTATTTATTTATAAAATGTTTTACCAGGAAGTAATACATTGAGTTACCTCTCGTTTTCAAGTATGTCCTGGGCATAGAGTTATGATGACAAATACATAGTTACATAAGTGAGCAGGGTTACACATTATATACAAGGCATTGCATGCACAGTAAGAGATAATATATATTATAGGCGTATGTAACAGTTACAGACCAGATTAAAATGCGAGACGGCTTTAGTTTTGAAAGAAACTTCTAAAGTTGATGCTGGTATCTTATGCAGGTTTAATGGTACCGTGCGTCAGTAGGAAGCCACAATGTCACCCCGTGCGGCTTCCTATTGGCCCATGTGACGCAGGACCTGTAAACCTGCATTGGATGCCGGCATCACCTTTTCGAGGTGAGTATCTCGAGGAGCAGGGTTCCCCAGAGCTGAAATGGATATGGTTCAGCTGTGGAGACCCCACACAATGGGGAAATAAAACCTTTTTAAAATGGGAAATACTTCTTTAAATACTGTTGACGCACTTCTACTCATAAATGATTTAATTTTTAATTGAGGCCTAATACTGATACTTCATCTCTCCATTGTTCATTCCAATAGAAAACCACGACTGAAATCTGCCGATAATGTCCCAAGCAGCAAAACATCTGGCAGGAGTCTTGTAAGTGTGGAATCTTATTTATACTGACTTATTAAACACTTTCCTCCCCTCGTACTCGTTTACAGTTTGCTTCTGCAGTTTAATATATATTTTCTATGTTCTATGTCATTTTAGTGTTTTAAAGATGAATTGATGTGGCCTTATTTTCAGGAAATAAGTCTCTCTAAGCCTAGGGTGGGCAACTCCTGTTGTCAAGGGCCGCCAATAGGTCAGGTTTTCAGCATATCCCTGCTTCAGAGAACAAGAACGGATGAAAAAATCCTCGGCTGGACTGCAAAGGTCACTAAAAAAAAAGTACTTTATTGGCACATACAAAAAAGTAGTAAGGGTGACAACACCAACGCGTTTCACGCCTAGTCAAAGAGTAAGGAACCCTAACTGGCTGACATCCTTTTAAAAGCATCTTGCAGACCTGAGCCGCCGTCCATATAATTATTGTGAACTGCTTCAGGTGAGGAAAAAAGGGGCGTGCATACAACCCGATCGCAAGTCACGGCTCAGGTGTGCGGATGACCTAGCATCTCCTATTAACCATTACACTCCCGAACCGTATGACACTGTATCACGGAGTGTATTAGTGACAAAATATATAAAAACACATGTAGTATTGAAAATCGGCAATATTATTGCTTTGATTAATATTAAGCATGACATTTCATGATGTTTCTATGTTCTAACTATCTGGCTGTTTTTAGATATAGGGTTCCTAGAAGTATCCCTATCTAATTAACATGCATCAAGTTATAGGCTCTGGAGACAGGTTACATTGACATTTTGGAGTATCCTACAGAGGAAGATCTCGCATATGAGCATCATATTTTACAGTTTAATAATGCATCTTTTAACATTTTTGTTTCCTTTCACATACTGTACTTTGGTGTTGCTAGGGAAGGGTTACTTATGGTTATCACACAATATATTCACACCAGTACATTTTTGAGCCCAAGCATGTTATTATATGTATTGCTATATATATAATTTTTTATTTTAAAAGAGAATTTTAATAATCTTGTCGATTTTATTTATTTTTTTTTTCTTCTTTTTTTTAAATTTATTTATTTATTTATTTTTATTTTTCCATCTCAATACTACATGTGTTTTTATGGATTTTGTCACCAATACAATCCGTGATACCGTGTCATACGGTATGGGAGTGTAATGGTTAATAGGAGATGCTAGGTCATCCTCACACCTGAGCCGTGACTTGCGATCGGGTTGTATGCAGACCCCTTTTCTTTCTCACCTGAAGCAGTTCACAATAATGATATGGACGGCGGATAAAGTCCGCATGATGCTTTTAAAAGGATGTCAGTCAGTTAGGGTTCCTTACGCTATGATTAGGCGCGAAACGCGTTGGTGTTTTCACCCTTGCTACTTTTTTGTATGTGCCAATAAAGTCCTTCCTTTGCAGTCCAGCTGAGGATTTATTTTTAAGTGCAGTGTACCCGCCATCTGTCATTGTTCTCCGTTACTTCTTCATCAGGCAGGAGCATGCCCACGGACTTCCCACAAAAGGGTAGTGTGAGTACTTTGGAATTATTAAAAGTTACTTTTTCCTTGCTCATCCCAGCTGGGAGCTAGTGCACGATCTGTACAGGGGAGGAGATCTTATACAACAAAGAGGGACCCACAGGATTTAGTGTTGGTTCCCTATCCCCCTCAATATTTTCTCCCAGCAATATATGGTTTTATGTGCTTCATGAACACATGTTCATGCTAACAAGTCACGCAAAGAAATGTACTCACTTATTATGATTATTGTCATTACCTGACCGACCGAAGCCCTATTTTTCATGATACAACAGTCACACCAGATTATCCGAAGGGATTGATATTCTCATATGCAGTTTTTTTTTTAATGCACTGATGTTCGGATTTTGTCCGATGTTTGCTATGCCTGCTTCAGCACAGGTGTCTCAGTCTTTGAGTCTGTGACTGAGCCACTGCTTCAACAACCTGTGCTGAAGCAGGGATATCCTGAAATCCGGATCTGTTGATGGCCCCTTGAGGACTGGCGTTGCCCTGCTCTAAGCTCACGTGACATTTCTTTGGATTTCAGGCATCCTGTAACCAAAGCACACGGAGGAAGCTTTCTTATAGCTGTCAAACAGGAGAAGGTGGATGGGCCGAGAACAAGTGGCGAGAAGAACACGGGTGCAGAGGAAGAGGTAAATGACAGGCACTTCTCCTGCAGTTATTGTTGAAGGTCATGCTAAAATTGCTCATTTTTAATATTCCAACACTTGCCGTAAATGGTCATCAACAGTCTTATAAGAGAAGACATGTGGCCTCTCTTTTAATATGCTCTAAAGCCGTCTTTCCATGGGGGCCAGAATGTACGGTTCAGCGTTGCAGGCGGGATATGGTAGAGAGGCTGACATAACGGTAGGTAGCCGAGGGAGGCGTTCTTTAACGCAGTGGAATGAAAAGACGTTTGGAAAAGACTTGAGTAACCTTAAGGCAGGGGTTATCAACTCCAATCCTCAAGACCACCCCCCCCCCCCCCCCCCCCCCAACAGGTCAGGTTTTCAGAATATCCCTGCTTCAGCACAGGTGGTGCAGTCGAAGACTGAGCCACCTGTGCTGAAGCAGGGATATCCTGAAAACCTGACCACTAGGGGAAAGGGGGTTCTTGAGGACTAGAGGTGAGAACCCCTGTGTTAATGGGTTTGGGAAATAGGATTAGGATGTAAGAGGCGGACATCAAGAATGGTGGGGAGTTTTACAGAGGTTTATCAGTGATCCTGTAAAATATTTGGGCCCATATTTACTGAGCCGTTTTCTGCTGTAAAACTCCTTCTGGCAACAGAAAACATTTTACAGCCCATTCACTTAAATGGGTGGAAAGGGGTCTTCCAGTGCCAGCCGGCTTAGTAAATATGGCCCTCAATCCTTAATTGACCAACAGGAGATTTCTTCATAGCTGTAGTTTGTACGCAAGCTTTTGACGTTTCACAATCCTCTCCTTGGGATGCCATGCCTAATTAAGGACCCCAGGAGTTCATATACAAATTAGATCTATGAAGAACTCTCATGTTGGTCCAGTAAAAGGTATCGCCACCTACAAAATGACCACCTACAAAATGATCCCTATCTGCTGACGATTCTGTATCAATTTCTAGTCATTTTCACTGTTTTACATCCCATTTTATTTATTCTTTTCCTCTTGACGGTAGCCGGTAAAGAAGAGGGGATGGCCAAAAGGAAAGAAGAGGAAAAAGATCCTGCCAAACGGACCCAAGGCCCCGGTCACAGGCTACGTCCGGTTCTTAAACGAGCGCAGAGAGCAGATCCGGGCACAGTATCCGGACCTGCCCTTCCCAGAAATCACAAAGATGCTGGGAGCAGAGTGGAGCAAACTCCCACCCCCAGAGAAGCAGGTATTTCAGAATATTTATTCCATACAGCACACAAAGTATATGCTACATAATCTGTAGTCAAAGACGGTGTATAAAGACAACCCACTGATGTTGGGTCTCCAAAAGCCGATTTAGGATTTAGGCCCATATGTACTAAGCAGCCTTCTGCACCTTCCAACACTGGAAGACACCTTGTGTCCCATTCACTGAGCTGGGTGGTGCCTTCAGCAGAAGACTGCTTAGTAAATAGGGAATGTAAGATCTACACTACCCTATTTTCAGACCCCTTGATACTAGGAATCCCTTGTATTGTAGGGTTGGGGGTTACTGACCTATTAGTTTTAGGCAGACACACTAAAGATTGCCGGGTTTTGGTTTTAGAGGTACTTGGACGAGGCAGAGCGGGACAAGCAGCAGTACATGAAAGAGCTGCGAGAGTACCAGCAGTCCGAGGCCTACAAGATGTGCGCAGAAAAGATCCAAGAGAAGAAAATCAAAAAAGGTCAGCAGAGTCTGCTCACACACCTACTGGACAGTGACCCTAGAATTCAGTCCATGCTTCAATTGGCCAGTAATACACGCAACCACAGTGACATTTCAATGTACATTACAGCCAAGAGATGGGTCTTCAATTGTCAGTTTACAAGCTAATTAGTTGGGGGAGGGGATTATCCAGAGACCCCTGTATAAGAATCTCCATATTTTATTTCAGCACAAGCCTGAGTTTTATGCGGCTTTGAACACCAGCTTCTTTTTAAATGAAAGAAGAATGCCGCCATGTTTTTACCGTTGCTTTGAATGCGTTGGTGGTAGTTTAAGAAAAATATAACAAATGACATGTTTAATGTAACCAGACTTTGACATTAAATTTAAGCAATGATTTATTATTCTATACGCGTATATGACCAGGTGAATGTTATTTAGAGACGTATCCTTTATGTAACTTTTAAGGTGTGTACATCTTATTAACCATGTTTAACTAACTATCCCGCAGAGGAGACCAATGTGGCAGCTGTAAGCACCTTGCTAAATGGATACAAACACAAAGTGAGTGAAAGAATAACCGGGTTAATCTTGTATGTGATCCGTCCACCTAACTTGTATGTATCTGTCTGTCTATCCCACATGCTTTTATTAGTCAATTTTTTTGGAGGGTTATTCGTGCCATGTTTCTCTCTTCTAGTGCAATGTTCTTGTAGCTCTTCTGGCCCTGGGGAAAACAAGGTCAATATTTATTGGTTCCTTTCAATGGACCAATGTGAGTGTTTTTCATAGAGAGAGTCCGTATATGAGCTTACAAGACCTCACAAGTCTCCTTTTTCAAGGTTTCGGTTGCCCCTGCAGACCACTGGGGTTCTGGGGTTTGTCCACCATGTTCCAAGACAAAAGGCTCTAGATGTCATTGGAATGTCCCCACATAACGAATGACACAGACCATATTCTCTTCCCCCATGCACTGTGCTGGAAGGAAATCCCACAGAGCTCGTCAATTCTGAAGATCCATCTCAGGTCTCCAATTACCCCTATGGTTTAAAACTGCCCTGTTAGTGCAATAAAAAGGTACAGCGGCCTGCCAGAAGATCTAGTTCCGCCTCACCTGCCGTCTGCTTTCAGCCAAGTTGTTCTAGTGTTACAAATATTTCCTCTTTAAACCGCCGGTACGTAGCATCTGTAAGAGTAATGTGGGATGGTTGTCTCACTCTGTAGAGCGGAGATTTCCAGAATGACGGGTTCTCCACATTTGACGTTCCTATTTTCACTGAGGAGTTTTTGGATCAGAACAAAGGTATGTGA
The DNA here is from genome assembly GCF_040206685.1 of Ascaphus truei. Lineage (NCBI taxonomy): Eukaryota > Metazoa > Chordata > Amphibia > Anura > Ascaphidae > Ascaphus > Ascaphus truei. The sequence continues at coordinate 33,978,033 of NC_134490.1, forward strand.
TTCTTTTGGATGCCAGATGTTATGGAATTAATGGCTTCTCTGCACCAAGCCAGTAGCTGCTCTGTAATGGAGGGAGTCAGATATCCTACCCCCAAAGCGTTGTTTTTTTTTTTTTTTTACAATGACTTTGTTTATGTTATGCTAGGTTCCAAAAGAATAAAACGCTAATATCACCAGATCACTGATAATAACTGCTGCATTGTAATGTGTTTAACAAAGAAGCCAACCAGCCTGCACTGGTCCATTACTTTCACTAAAACACAGTTATAAATAGTTGGATATAGCTCATCATGTAGTGCACGTGATGCCCCCCCCCCCCCCCCCCAAAGGGTTTAAGCTTGCCCCTCCCCACTTTCTAAGTTAGCAGGTCTTTTTGATTTTACTGGGTTCGGACAGATCCAATGTGGTCGTTCTCCCTCCAAATAGAGGTAAATGAGAATTTTAATCAGGTAGTGTTAGGACTTGCTAATGGTCATACCTTGATGTGGCTGGCAGACTTATAATGCTTTGGCCAAAGGGTTTAACTAAATGACCCTTCCTTTTTCTAGAGAATATATAGGTATTTCACTGTGTATTTTTGTCATATTGAATGTAGAATTGGACATTTGTGTCTTTTGTTGTATACATTTGGCCACGCTCAGTGGCTCTCCTTTTGACACTTCTATACATATATATATATATATATATATATATATATATATATTAGACAAAGAAAAGAGAAAAAGCGCCCGATCCTTGTGTAAAATCAGATGAACATTTTAATAAATCATGGACAAGACAAATGCACACTTACAATTTGTCTGATAAAAACAGGCATTTTATGGGACCTGCCCATGCACCAAACGAAGACTCCACAGTCACCTCCGCTCTGCAATCTCACGATTAATTCGTATTCCAGTATTTGAGAACGCCGTTTTCTCCAGGGTGTATATCAACCATCCGTCAGGAGCTTCTCAGCAGCGTGCGTCCGCCATTGCTCCCACGCATGTGGTACTGGATACCGGAAGGACTTTGCCTGCGTTTCCTTGGTCTCTCTCTGGTGCCGAAGGCAGGTCAGCCACCGTAGTCCCTGGGACGGTTTACATTGTAACTACGGTGGCTGACCTGCCTTCGGCACCAGAGAGAGACCAAGGAAACGCAGGCAAAGTCCTTCCGGTATCCAGTACCACATGCGTGGGAGCAATGGCGGACGCACGCTGCTGAGAAGCTCCTGACGGATGGTTGATATACACCCTGGAGAAAACGGCGTTCTCAAATACTGGAATACGAATTAATCGTGAGATTGCAGAGCGGAGGTGACTGTGGAGTCTTCGTTTGGTGCATGGGCAGGTCCCATAAAATGCCTGTTTTTATCAGACAAATTGTAAGTGTGCATTTGTCTTGTCCATGATTTATTAAAATGTTCATCTGATTTTACACAAGGATCGGGCGCTTTTTCTCTTTTCTTTGTCTAATAGGTACTATGGGAACTTGGTGAGCCCAAGAAGAAGCAGCCTGGACCTTTGTTTTATTCATTCATGGACTTCATTTGGACTTTAGTATTTTTTATAGTTCATTTTTTGTATTTTTATGCCACATTTTTTATTTATATTCAACAGATTATTGCAATAATTTTTTTTCACATTTTTGCACATTTTTTACAATTTTTTTTTGTTTGGATTATATATGTTTTTTCATTATATTACAATTTATCTTGTATAGGCAAGCACTAGTTGGTTAATGTAAATATCCTATTCAATATTGGTATTTGGTGCAACATTTTGGCACACGTCACCAGAGGGGCAGCAATTTGGGTGTGCTGAAATAGGTGCGCTGTCTTTAAAACTATTCATATATATATATATATATATATATATATATATATATATAATATATATATATATATATATATATATAATATATATATATATATATATATATATATATATATATATATATATATATATATATATATATATATATATATATATATATATAATGTGGTGGGTTTTGGTGTTTCTTGAGCTTGATGGGATTTTGTGTGTTTATTTACCCACTCCTGTCTGGCCTGCAGTGCGTGAAGCGGAGCTCAGGAGACTGCGCAAGGTGAACACTGAGTTTGAAGAACAGAACACTATCTTACAGAAGCACACAGAGAGCATGAACTGCGCCAAGGAGAAGCTGGAGCAGGAGCTGGCTCTGGAAGAAAGGCAGACCCTGGCTCTCCAGCAGCAGCTGCAAACCCTTCGCCAAGTTATGCTCTGCAGTTTTGTCTCTCTCCCCATCCCAGGTCAGTCTAAGCAGCAGGATGCAATTGTTTTATAAAAACGCCTTCAACAGGTAAGGACTTGGACTATCTGCCCCATTTTCCTGTGCACTGTAATACCATAATCTACTTTCTTTCCTAACTCCTAAACGTTCATTGCATTTCCCAAGCATTTCTCAGATGGTCTAGGATATTTTGGTCACAGCCTTTTTGCCGCAACCATTTGACCACCGGCGTTTAGCAGCCACTTACGTCGCAGCGGACACATCTCTCCGCCAGGCGCTTTGCCACCAACGCAAGATCCTATTACCCCTTACCCTAATCTTAACCCCTAATACTTATGATATGCACTACCCAAAAACCTTAAGCCCGTACCCTAAAAACCTAAACTTCCCTAACCTTTTACCCTAAAAACCTAACCCTTTACCCTAAAAACCTAACCATTTACCATGATCCCCTACCCTAAAAACCTAACCCTTTATCATGTTCCCCCTACGCTATAAACCTAACCCTTTACCCTAAAAACCTAACCCTTTACCATGATCCCCTACGCTAAAAACCTAACCCTTTACCCTAAAAACCTAACCCTTTACCATGATCCCCTACGCTAAAAACCTAACCCTTTACCCTAAAAACCTAACCCTTTACCATGATCCCCTACCCTAAAAACCTAACCCTTTACCATGATCCCCTACCCTAAAAACCTAACCCTTTACCATGATCCCCTATGCTAAAAACCTAACCCTTTACCATGATCCCCTACGCTAAAAACCTAACCCTTTACCATGATCCCCTACGCTAAAAACCTAACCCTTTACCCTAAAAACCAACCCTTTACCATAATCCCCTACCAAAAAACCTAACCCTTTACCCTAATCCCCTGCCCTAAAATCCAACCCTTTATCTTAATCCTCCACCCTAAAAACCTAACCCCTAACCCCCGACCCTAACCGCTAAAACCCCATCACTTACCTTGGCGACGTGACCGACGGCAGAGTGTCCAGCAGGTGTGGTGAAGGGTCCCTTGGCAGCCAAATGCCAGCGGAGCCGTGATCGCGACGTGACGGCCGCAACCACATGTTCGATTCCGTTTCTCCGATGCGCAACTACCAGCGACAACCGACCCGCGCTTTCCCTTATTTTACATCCCTTACATTTCCCTCGTTTCAGATTTCTAGCTTGAACTCCTGTTTTGCCAGCATGGGTTTTTTTTTTGAGTAATACTTCCCTCTTGTACCCAATTTTATATTTCATTTGCACTGATCTATTCTGCGCTCTCGGTTCTTTGCAGTGTATTTGCTACTGTCCTAATGATTCTCCTTCCAGGACTCTGGTTGTAGGGCCCTTTTCAGCTGCCCTTCAGAAGTTCAGAACAATAAAATCATAAAACAAACCCGTGGGATGTGGTTGGGGGAAAAAACGCTCGGACTTGTTTGCAATTGTTTGTTTTATTTATTGTCTCACAAGATCTGCTTGTGAATATTGTATGGTTAACTATATCATAAATAAAATGTAGGTGCATTTATATGTATGTGCACTATTACAGCATGATAAAGAACAATTTTATGATTTGATCCTTTAGCACGAAAGAATGGCCGCTATTAGTGAAGCAGGGCAAAAAAGTGGGATGGAGGCGTTGTTCTAAATCACAGCTTTAATTCTAGGCACGGGGGAAACCCCCACGCTGGGGAACCTAGATTTGTACATGGCCAAACTGCACAATGTCATAGAGAGTAATCCAGCACAGCACGAGAAGCTGGTGATCCGAATCAAGGACATCCTCTCCAGGATTAATAGGTGAGTGATGGTTTAATGCCAAAACAGCCTAACCCAAGAGCAGGTAAGCAAATGGCTTAAAGCTGCAGTTCAAGCAATATCCTACATGTGTTTTTTTTTTTTTTTTTTTTTATAAATACATCAGTTCCGTACTATGAGAAAATACTTGTAGCATTTAAAAAAAATAAAACAATTTTTAAAGATTTTTTTTATGTATTCTAATGTAACAAGCACTTTTGATCCTATAGCAACCATTTACAAAGTCACATCCCCTTCCCCTTCTGAAACAGCATCATCTTTTTGAGCCCTGCCCTCTCTAGCAGTGAGCCAATTGAATCTAGTGCCTGCCTGGTCACATGAACTTCCTCACAGAACTTTAGCTGTCAGTGCAGCAGAAGAGGACCCAAAATGCTACAAGTATTTGATTACCACGTGTATTACTACTGTGAAGCGCTATCTACATTAATGGCGCTATATAAATAAAGACATACAATACATTTTAGTGAACCCCAAGAGAATCTTCAGCGATCGATTTACAGGTGAACGGATCGATCAGCAACTTAGCTAATCACTTGTCAGTTTGTAGATTGTATTGATGCACATATTAAATGGGAAGAAACCTGCTAGAACTGCGGCTTTAATGCACTGAGAGATGTAGAGGGTGGAAGTTTACTTGGCAACAGGTGCACAACCAGCAATATCCTCACCCAAAGGGGAATCGGCAAAATCCATATAATCCAAAAGATGGAGGCACTCCACAATTCAAAAAAAGCAATTAGTCTAAAATGATCAACGTTTCCGACCTTGACAAAGGTCCTAGAATGGATCAAATGTTAATCATTTTGACTAAATTTGCTTTTTTTTTTGTATTGCCACTGGATTGTCCTCATCTTTTGGATTAGATGGATGTAGAGTGTGCACATCCAAAACAGTATTGCAGGGGGATACTATACAATTTGCCATTTTAGATCTTTATCTCGGTAGTAAGAAAGAGTTGATAGCGGAGGAGAGTTAGAGCGTGTGTGGATATTCTCAGCACCTGTATCTCCATGTAACCTGTATAACAACTAGATGAAAACATATAACAGGCAATTTCCGTGACTCTGACATTCCCCTTCCCAGTAAGGACATACCCTTTAATATTGCTGATTGTATGGTTAACTCCTCGAGTGCTGGAAGATCTATGGCACCAGAGGGCCAGTAACCCCACCGGAAAGTCGCGATAACGTGATTTGCTCCTGAGATCCTCTTCCTTTCAGATCACGTTTACATGATCTTCCCTGAAAAATGAGCAAAAGAGCATGATGTAAGCTGTATGTCCCAAGGGCCTCCATGGGGGCCGTCCCTCATGACATACAGAGGTTCAATGATCACTCTGAAAGCATGACAGGAGAGAAAAGCAGATGTTCGCTTATTGTATGAAGTTGGCATCAATTGCAGCGTTTGGTTCTACTTTATAATGTCAACAATTGTAGAGGGGGAGGGGGGCGAGGTGAGTGCAACTGATAGAATAGAATGCAAGTATGTGTCTAAAAGCGGAAACACCCAGCAAGGTTTGGGAAGATTGTAAATGAGGGGCGTGCAACTGACGTTTCTGGCATTAATGGGGTTAAGTGCTATGCATATTCTAATTACACTTATCACCTATGTTCTTTTTGTTAATTTCTGTGTTTTTAGTGAACACCTGTGAAACCGACGTGAGCCACTACACCCTTCCTTTTTTTTATTTTTATTTTTTAAGCAAGACCCAAGAATCCCTTTTTAAACGCTTCACTATTTGAACATTGCTGTAATGCAGGATGGAACCAAGGCGAACGACTGTGTGCAATGGGGGAAATAAATTAGAGTAAGATATTTCTTTAAAAAAAAAAAAAAAAGAACAAAAAAAACGTTGTGAGCCGGAACATTTTGGAAACCAGCAAACATCTCCAACAGACTCAAAAGCCTGTGTGTCGTTTTGTGACGGGAACACTGAAAACTGTCAGGATCTGATGCAAAGAATGTAAAAGCAGCCTGCAAAATTCACCCTTGAATTGTGTATTTATCTCTATGCTGAATAGTTATTGTAACTAAAAGGTGGTCCTCCGGTGCTTACATTGCCTGGATGCTGTGTGATGCCCAAAACTAACAATATTACATTGTAAATGAAACAATGTACTGTTTAAGGGAGAGATTTCCGAAATATCTGTTCATGCTCAATTCTCCTCATAAAGGCCCAAAGTTACTAAACAGTGCAAATTACAGCCATTAAGTTCAAAGCATTTTGGGCCAAAGGTCCTTGTTCTGTTCCCTTTTAGAACTTGTATTTTCCGTACATTTGGCAGCAACAAAAAGGTAGTTTTCCATAAAGTAAATGACATATTTTTCTATGTCCCAAAATCTAAACACTACTAAAATGTCTGCAGCGTTACAGCAGGGGAATAAATGTAGCCACTTGTTATAGGACATGAAGAATTGTATTGAAAGATTTTGCTATTTACAAAAAAAAAAAAGGTAAACGCCCATGTCCAAACCCTTGCAATTTTCTTTCAATATTAAATATATTTGGTAATTATTTTATTAAGTTTTGATGAACATTAATGTCCGCATATATATCATTTCCACGCGTTAACTTGTTCCTGCTGTTGGATGAAACGTGCTAGGAAAGATGTCATTTTTGTATGAGTGGATAAGGCATAACATTCATTAACAAATGGTGCTAAATCAATTTGAATACTTTTTGTGTGTGAACTAAAACATAGGGGCTGGGGAGGGGTTACAAAATAATAATAATAATAATAAAAAGTATTAACAGGTGTATGCCCTGAAATGTACACTACATGGAACTGAACTGAAATGACCAAGCTTTTTGTTTTCACTGGTAATAAAAAGTATTCCTCTGTGGCCAATTGAGATTTTAGCCAATACTTCAATGAATAATTATCTGCTGTCTCCTGGAAAGGCGTCTGCGCCCTAATATGTATGTGTTAACTGCCTTAACCCCCACTGTGCTGGAGGGCCTAGCATATGCAGGTATTCCATCGTTGCAGACATTCCAGCATTGAAGGGTTAATTGATGCTCATTGTGCCAGACATTCTGCATGCCGATTTCTGCAATAACACGACGCTTCGTTAGGTCGCTCTAATGAGACAAATCTAGCACTCATTTGATTTACAGAATTAAAAACCATATTGATAGGAAACAATGTCTAGTTTTTTTGAATCCGGGATGCAAATGTGTGCATAATGTCATGCAGTCCTCTGCCCAGCTTACACTTTATTAACAAGATGGCGAGCAGTCTGTGTGTAAATAAAAGCAGCCATTGAGCGTTGACTTTCTTATCTGGAAAACATTCATAATATGTTTTGAAGAATATACATAGTTTTCTTATTTTGGGGGGGGGGGTTGCCATGGTGCCTCAGTGTAAAAATGCCTTGGGGAAGAGCGTGGGACCTCCTGTAACCCCCAGTTAGCGCACCCCTGTGATAAGGGACAACATTTGCCTTTTACAATTCCGAACCGTTTACATTTATCGCGGAATCTGTGACTTGACATGAAACACGCAAACAACATTACGGAGGCCCAAGTGGCACAAAACACCTTATTAATGCATTTGTATTTTGACGTTTTGGAACACTGCCTTGGCACAGGACATACATGCGATACGTCTGGCTGATGGCTTCGTGGCATATAACCGTATACAGATTGATTCACAATTTCATACCGTTTATCAAAAGCTTGAGGACGGGAAAAAAGATGGCTTTTCCGGTGCCCATTACAAAAAATGGGCACGTATCCTTATTCCACATTTATTAGCGCTATTTAACACATTTCTGAAGAGGGCAGCTGTGTCGAAAACAATGGCAACAGCCAACATTGTGGTTATTTTGAAGATATTCACACAAATTGCTCCAGTTACCACCCAATATCGCTCATCAATACTGATGTCAAACTATATGCTAACATTTTGGCGACCCGCCTATAGCACATGTCATACTTAATATACCATATACCATCCCCACTAGGCATGCTCCAGATAATGTGCGAAGGGCGGTTAATCTAGTCCACAATGCTGGTACAGACAGGTCTTTGATCTGATTAACTCTCTGACCGAAACAGCTATGGTCCCATACCCTGGTTAGCTTTGCTGGGCAGACCTCGTTCCAATGTGCCCAAATGCTTCTACAAATTAATGTTACCTGTGCTCTTGGCCACTAGATGCGGCATTGCTGCGTGCTGGAATAAACCGCTGATTCCCGAAACACTGACTATTAAACGCTGAGTATGGCATGTACTCAAGATGGAGAGGATCACTGCGTATCTACGGGAAAATTCCTCATCCTCTCTCTCACCCCACTCCTCCTCACCCCTCCTCCTTTCAACCCCCCTCCACCTCTCAAGCCCCTCCTCTCTCAGACTCCTCTCTCTCCCTCCCCCTTTTCCCTCTCCGCCTCCTCTTCTCCCCCTCCCTCCTCCTCTCAGCCCTTCCTCACTCCCTCCCCATCATCTCACCCTTTCCTTTCACCCCCTGTCCTTCCTCTCACCCCTGTCCTTCCTCTCACCCCCCTCATCCTCCTCTCACCCCCTCCTCATCCAATTAATAATGCCTACCTGGCTTCCAGTGATCTGAGGTGGAGCAGGGCGGCAGTGGAGGAGGACAGGGGGAGCAGCGGCAGATTTCCAAATTTGGCGCCTCATGGCACTTGCCTGTGTCTACTGCCTCCTTGGTGCCGCCCTCCTGCTCCTTTGGAATCTCGGCAGCAAATGAAGTTGCGACGTCACCAACGTGAAGTACGGCGGCGCGTTGCCATGTTAACGTGATGTTATTTGACGTCTTTGCTATGGCAACGAGATGCCATGTGACATCATGGTGGGGGTGTTGGCAGCGTCATTTGACGCCGGGATTCCAAAGGAGCAGGAGGGCGGCAGAAAGGAGGCGGCCGAAACAGTTAAGTTGCTTCCCATTAGGTCCGATAGGCCTGACAGTGCGGCCCGGGCCTAATGGGAAATCTGAAATTTTTTTGGACAGACCTTGCCAGAAGGCGACAGTTAGTGCCTCATCATTCCAGCCAGTCTCTGCAGCGATGGTGCGGAACTCTAGGGCGTAACGGGCCACAGAACGGGTACCTTGGGAGATATGCAAGAGGGAGGAGGCAGCAGTTACCTTGCGATCTCAGCTCCCAGATGGGAGAGTCCCACGCAAGGGCGGCGTCAATCAATAAGGAAATGATGTATGCTACGTTAGATCAGGAAGACATGAAACGGGAAGGCATCAGCTCAAATTGCATGAAACATTTATTAAGGAAACCACGACACCCCTATGGGTCACCGCCGTAGCGATTGGGGGTAGGTAGTCGTGGTTCAGAAGTGGTAGCCTCAGGGATGGGTGTAGAAACCGCCGCCATGGGGTTTGACAAAGGATAAAGAGTTGTGTCAGGAAGGTAACGGTTTGAACCGACTGTTGGAACATGTCCATGCGCTGGTTATTTAACGCCAGAATTTTGTCCAGTCTGTCAAACATGTTGGCGTGCACAGTCAAGAGTCGACCCACTTCAGCGGGGTCCATGTTTGTGGGGCTGAGCATACTGTCACGAATGCTCACCACAAACAAGGCGGGACCGCGAGGCTGAGGTGGGGATATTGATAGCCACCAACCAACAACCGAGCAGGCATGTCCGGAGTGCAGAGTGGTAGACGGGTCAGGGTAGGAAAGGTCAGTATTCTAGGTACTTGCCGTGGCCAAGGAGAGGAGAAGGTCGGATAGTCTTTTATGCGGTGCCAGAGTCCAGGAGTAGAGAGAGAAGAGTTGTCGAATCCGTAGCCATGGTCCAGGGGTCAGTGAAGTCGGGAGTCCGGGTGCAAGCTGAGGTCAAAAATACAAAGCAGGAACAAGGCAAGGCAACAGGAAGCAAGGAGGTAAGCACACAAGAAAGATTATGCTCAGCCAATTTGTCAAAGGGGCTGGCTGAGCATATAAAGGAGAGGGAGCCAATGGGAAGGCTGCAGGGAGTGAGCATCCTCAGTATGCTGTATAGTGATAGGCAGGGATGGAGCCCGTAGCAGCTGTGGAATAAGTGATCCCGTTAACCCCTTGAGTGCCTGTGACCGTGCGTCGTGTGCGCTGTGTGCTGCCCCTGTCGTCACAGAGGCGGGACCTGGAGGCAGTCCCCGCGGTGTCAGTCTTCCTTGCGGGGCAGCGCCTGCGCGCAGGCTGTGGCTGACATGCGTCACCTGTGACGTCACGGGATGTGTCACAGGGCGGAGCCAGGGTACGGTCCCTGTGGTGTCTGCCCTTCCAGCAGCGCGGTGCCTGGGCGCCGGTTGGGGCAGGCGCGCGTCATTGCGTGATGGAGGCGGGACCTTGCGCTGATCCTCACACACGTGCCGCCAGGGTCTGACAAGGAGTGCTGCGCTTTACGTAGGTGCGAGGCCATGGGTGCACTTCTACATGGTGGGTTGAATTGCAGTATTTATGTCAGCAGTAATTGCTTCACAGAGATAAAGTCGATGCGGTAGATCACCGCGGGCAGTTAAATGATCTTCCGCCTTCACCGCCATACTGCATGACATATGGTGCCAGAAAAGGTAAGCGCAAACCCTATAATATATCAACAAATAAATCACAAAAAATGATATCACCAAGAGGAGATGCTGCTGGTGTGAGGAATTTCACAATCCCTCAATAGACAGCAGGAGGAGTACACAGAGCGCAAGAACTCCTCTCGTGGGTAAATGGTAGTTCACAGGAATCAGAACAACATGTATTAAAAGAAAAGAGAAAAGATCATGGTACAATACAGTTTAATTAACAAAAAAATCCTTTGAGCAGTGAGCTCCAGTACACTCACATGCTCCACGATCATCAAAAGCAGTTTAACCAACTCAGGGTTAGGAGCGACGCCCGCAATACAGCAAACACAGCTCACACGAATCCTCTGGGTAGGGACAGTCTCCTCCGCATCAAAACAGCGTCTGACGTCACAAGACTTCCTCAGCTTTCCTCCAATGGTAAGGGAGGAGTAGCAGGATACAGAGTCAGCGTCAGCGTTGAGATCTTTACAGCGGGAGAACAGCTGGTTCGCAGAAAGCGGCAAGAGGCTCCACACAGCTCACGGGTCACTGCGCTATTGAAATTAACCCTACGCGTTTCATCCGGGTATTCGGACTTCTTCAGGGGTGCATGGATACAGACTCATCTCAAGACATTAAATAGTCCCCAAAAGGGGAGGGGAAAGGGCGGATGCAACACATCATAGCACAGCCATACTACTTGTGCTGATTTTCCTTTTTGTCTCCACTTAGGTCCTATCTGGATCCTTATTGTATTAATTGTCTATTTGCGTATACATATTTTTATTATAGTTTTATTATATAAATTCTATGTATATTTTTTATTATATAAATTTTGTGTATTTGTACCATTATACATTATTTGTGTCCATTTAACATTGGCTGCTATCTGTATGTGTACATCTCTGCATTGTGGGCATGGCTTGTGCTATGATGTGTTGCACCCGCCCTTTCCCCTCCCCTTTTGGGGACTATTTAACGTCTTGAGATGAGTCTGTATCCATGCACCCCTGAAGAAGTCCGAATACCCGGATGAAACGCGTAGGGTTAATTTCAATTGCGCAGTGACCCGTGAGCTGTGTGGTGCCTCTTGCCGCTTTCTGCGAACCAGCTGTTCTCCCGCTGTAAAGATCTCAACGCTGACGCTGACTCTGTATCCTGCTACTTCTCCCTTACCATTGGAGAAAAGCTGAGGAAGTCTTGTGACGTCAGACGCTGTTTTGATGCGGAGGAGACTGTCCCTACCCAGAGGATTCACGTGAGCTGTGTTTGCTGTATTGCGGGCGTCGCTCCTAACCCTGAGTTGGTTAAACTGCTTTTGATGATCGTGGAGCATGTGAGTGTACTGGAGCTCACTGCTCAAAGGATTTTTTTGTTAATTAAACTGTATTGTACCATGATCTTTTCTCTTTTCTTTTAATACATGTTGATCTGATTCCTGTGAACTTCCATTTACCCACGAGAGTAGTTCTTGCGCTTTGTGTACTCCTCCTGCATGACATATCAGTCTAAGCATGGTCCCAGGGGAGTGCCTCAGCCACGATAGCTCGGTACTTGCTTGGTCAGTTGGGGATAAGAACTAAGTTTTTCCTCTAGCCTACTGTGGATCAAGTTGGTTCGAGTTTCACAGTTTTGCCACTGTTATTGTCAATATGCTTCAGTGACAGTGGACAGGGGCCCAGTTACATGAGGAAGAGCGCTCCTTCACAATTATCTTTGATGGATGTTTGTGAACTGTTCCTCGATACTAAAAGTGTGTAGGGAAACCCCCATTTGTATGTATGGTTGTACTGGAAGACGTCAGGTACCATTTTTAAGTTCCTTCTTTTTTTTGCAGGGTCGCAGAAGTGATTAAATTGTGGGCTGTTTGCAGCTTCTGGCCTCTTTAGATTTAAACAAGTGAAAGCGGACTATAATATCATAGGCAGTAAAGCGTGTTCACCCACAGCTGAGCCAACGTACTCTGCTTCCATTCAGCTTGGCACTGCACATGTTGTCCCTGTTATATTTTTATGAACTGTTCTCTTTCCGTTCTATGTGCCAACATGGTACCACTGCTGGCATCTGTGTTAAACAAATGGAGTGCCCCCTGCCCACTGCTTACACTTGTCATTTCACCTTTAATGCCAATACCAAGAACAGAGTTATATCCAGTGAGCAGCCTTTAAACCCACACTAATCTACCCCCCCCCTTCCTTTAAATTGTAAGCTCTTTGGATCAGCTGCTTCTTTATGTATTGTACCATAGTGTTGTCAATCAATGTGCTGTAAATGTATTATTTATTTATTCTTATTGTCTTCCACGCCTCGGTTGTGCTGTGTAATATGTATGTGCCTTATACACGGCTCACTTGTTTCTGCCATAAAAATAATGTCCTTTATTTATTTTATCTTCATGATTACACTTGTGAAGTTTTGTTTTTTTCTCCCCACTGCATTAGCTAGATAATTGTTTAGACTTAATTATTATTGTTTGTAGTATACAGTGAAATTGTTACACTCCACAGAAGATATTATTGCGGACAAAGAAACCACTATTTTAGATTACATAGATTTGAGTGTTTGAGATTTGGGGTTCCCTGGAACTTTCAGGCCATTTGAAAATTGTACCAAATACAGAAGAATTTACAATGCATCTGATCTCAGACACGCTATTAGAGAGGGTTGGGGTTCCTTACAATTTATCTGATCTCAGGCGCGCTGTTAGAGAGGGTTGGGGTTCCTTACAATGCATCTGATTTTAGACGCGCTATTAGAGAAGGTTGGGGTTACTTACAATGCATCTGATCTCAGAGGCGCTATTAGAGAGGGTTGGGGTTCCTTACAATGCTTCTGATCTCAGGCGCACTATTAGAGAGGGTTGGGGTTCCTTACAATGCTTCTGATCTCAGACGCGCTATTAGAGAGGGTTGGGGTTCCTTACAATGCTTCTGATCTCAGACGCGCTATTAGAGAGGGTTGGGATTCCTTACAATGCATCTGATTTTAGACGCGCTATTAGAGAAGGTTGGGGTTACTTACAATGCATCTGATCTCAGGAGCACTATTAGAGAGGGTTGGGGTTCCTTACAATGCTTCTGATCTCAGGCGCACTATTAGAGAGGGTTGGGGTTCCTTACAATGCTTCTGATCTCAGGCGCACTATTAGAGAGGGTTGGGGTTCCTTACAATGCTTCTGATCTCAGACGCGCTATTAGAGAGGGTCGGGTTCCTTGCACTGCATCTGATCTCAGACACGCTAATAGGCCTCGTCCAGGGTGAGAGCGGGCGCCCTGGCACTCGAGCACCATGACTTCAGGCGCTCATGTTGCTCAGGCGATTCCTGGTCAGAAAATTGCTCGTGCCGGGGGGCGTGCCATGACGTGAGCGGTTCGCCCTCATTGGCTGAACCGCGCACATGACCAGGGCAAGCGCGACAGATAAAAAAATATTTGTCTCTGCAAGTATTGCGCCTCTCCACGCTCACGCACGCGCACAGTATGGACGGGGGGATTGTTTCTTTGTTTTGATCACGCTCTCACCCTGGACGAGGCCTTAGAGAGGGTTGGGGTTCCTTACAATGCATCTGATCTCAGACGCGCTGTTAGAGAGGGATGGGGTTCCTTACAATATATCTGATCTCAGACGCACTATTAGAGAGGGTTGGGGTTCCTTACAATGCATCGGATCTCAGACTTGCTATTAGAGAGGGTTGGGGTTCCTTACAATGCATCGGATCTCAGACGCGCTATTAGAGAGGGTTGGGGTTCCTTACAATGCATCTCACAGGGAGCAGATAATAGTTGTTAAACCATTGTCATGCCAAATGCCAGTACCCACTAATGACACTCCAAACTCAGCAGGTCCATCCAGCACTGAAGGAGTTAATGGGTGTTCCCGGAATTGATTGGTTTTGACTGGTCCCCTGTGACCGCATCTTTCCACTTACATCCCCAGGTGCACTGGCTCATTGAGCCACACCTCGCATTCTATTCTATCCAACAAGCGGATAACCTGAGCTGCAGGGCTAAGGTTACCTGTGCTGTATACCTGACTGGGGATCTTTTTACCAGGTGCCTGATCTAAGAAGCGCAACCTAGCATCTATTATTCATCGTGCCCAGCTTCTGCTGTGTAATTGTGCCCCAACGCCCCTCCTGGCGAAGGTAGGATGCTGCACAGATCAGGAAAGAGAAACAAGAAGGGGACAGAGCTACTGGAGAAGTCCATGGACAACGGAGTGGACCCAGAGCAGAAGGAAAACAATGCTCCAAGAGAGACGCAGAAAGCCAGAGTAGCCGGGCAAAATGTGCCAGCGGCTCCTGCACAGAGCCAGCCTGCTCCTCCGCACCCCCCAAGAATTAGGCCAAGACTGATCTTTCACACTCAACTGGCCCACGGAAGCCCGACAGGAAGAATCGAGGGCTTTACCAATGTGAAGGAGCTCTATGCGAAAATTGCTGAGGTGTTCACCATCTCTCCAACAGAGGTGAGATGTTAAGGGGGAAACTAATAAAGAAATGAATTGCTCCAGAAATAGCCTGGGAGTCTTTCAGCTCGATTTTCAGTGCAAGATATCCGGTTCCAATGATAAAGCGATTCTATTTACAGGCACATCTCTACAATCATTGCGATTTAGGTTGAAGAGCAGATTTGTATTAAAATAAAACAAAGATAAACTATAATGGTATATAATGTATCTATTAAATTAAGTACAACATGGTGGGAGGGGGTAACGAGGAAGCTGCTGCCAGGAGAAAGTAAATAATGTGACCAGTGACAGAGTTACACTGTTGTTTTAAGCACATTGATTTTCTTTACTTTGTATTGTAGTTAACAGTTTAAGAGTGCATAGTGAGCGTAAATCAATAGAACAAAGATGAGCCAAACTTGAGAACACACAGGTGTCTTCTGAAGATGTTGCCTATGACAAATGTTTTTTTTATATATATATATATATAATATATATACCGGTATATCTCTTTATTTAAAGCACAATCTCTACTCATTCAGAGCATAACATTCTTTGATGTTTGTATAGAAAACTCCAGTCCTCAAGGACCACCAACAGGTCAGGTTTTCAGAATATCCCTGCTTCACCTGTGCTGAAGCAGGTACTGAATGAGCCACCTGTGCTGAAGCAGGGACTGATTGAGCCACCTGAGCTGAAGCAGGGATATCCTGAAAACCTGGCCTGTTGGAAGCCCTTGTTGGTGTTGGCCACCTCTGGTGTAGTTCCTATATCTCTGCTAAAGTTGTAAGTCCTTTTGGTTGTATGCTGATAAACCACATGCTTCTTTTTGCCTAGATACTGTTCTGCACTTTGAATACTCACAAGGTGGACATGCAGAAACTGCTGGGAGGTCAGATTGGGCTGGAAGACTTTATTTTTGCTCACGTCAGAGGTGAAACAAAAGAGGTAGAGATAACCAAGACAGAGGATGCACTGGGTCTCACCATCACAGACAATGGGGCCGGCTATGCTTTTATCAAGGTGAGTTTCCTCCCAGTGCTAGGATCTGAAAGCACCCTGCACAACTTAGTAACTTTGTCCTGATCCTATGTCAGCATAACAGTAATGTTTCATTCACTTCTGGAATGAATGGCACTGCAGCTGTCATCCATCATACCGTAATACACAACTTTAGAGAAGGCGGAGCTGCTTTTAATCCTGTAATTACAGTTGCACTGACCAGAAGTAAGATGACCCAACAATAAATGTGTGTTCTATTTATTCCAACACCTTTAATGCAATCAAAAAGAGTTGAGTAAGTGAGCGCCACTTGAATGTGTTTCAGATGACAATAAGTGGCTTTTGTAATGACATCTAATCAATAATGTTGGGCTACTGAGCGGTGAGCAGTCCTTCTGTGCGTGGCTGGCCCCTCTGCCAGTTTCTGGGGTAACCTGTATGCTGCCAGGGGGACCTGCACCACAAGAAGTGGAGGATAAATATTTATGTCTTGAAGAAGCGTTTAACGCACTTACAGAAGGTGAGGGTTGGGTAAAAAGGCAAATAATTCCCCCACTGACCCCCAAACCTTTGCATTACCAGAGGATAACGGAAGGCAGCATCATTGACCGGCTTGAGACGGTGAGCGTGGGTGACAACATAGAAGCTATAAACGAACAGACGATTGTGGGCTGCCGTCACTATGAAGTTGCCAAGATGTTGAGGGAGTTGCCGAAATCCGAGACATTCACCCTGCGTCTGGTTCAACCAAAGCGAGCGTTCGGTGAGTTCAATGGGAAGGACAAGGGACGGGTAGGAGTATTTGGGTTAGGGGAGTAGAGCTCTGTGTTATTGGGCCAGTCATTAAACATTCCAGTGCCTGATCCAATTTAATTGCAAGCTCTTCGGGTGGGGATTCACTATGTCTGTACTGTGTACACGGGGAACAAAGCATTGACATGACCAACATTTTGATTTGACACAGGAATACTGTCATGTGTTTACATTTGCTGTAGGTGGTGAGACCTTTTAATAAGCCAATATGAGAGTTTGTCCTATATGACATTAGAGTACAGAGCTTTAAACCTCACAGGTCTCTTATTCAGAGGCAATGACAAAACAGTATCATAACCTACAGCAAGTCAACACTTCTTATGGACTAAAATGACTACAAGAAAGTTGAACTGCATTGTGTCTACATTTAGGGCCTCATTTGCTAAGCAGTGCTATGCCACAAGACACCTTCCTCCACCAGAATAAACATTAAAGCCCATTCATATGAATGGGCTGTAGGTGTTTGCCGGCACCAGGAGGTGTCGTGTGGCATAGCACTGCTTAGTAAATATCTACCTCCATGCCTATGTGAAAAATCCGATTATGTGAAGTCAAATGTTTACAGAACGTTAAGAAACTAAGGCTGTGGCCACGCTGCCGCTGAGCGCGCTCATGCTTGAGAGCGGTGATGTCACCAACTCTCCAAGCATGAGCGTCGGCAGTCCTCCATAATGTTGCAAGAGCGGTCGGGGGGGGGGGGTGTATGGATCGGGACTATTTGTGTTTGTGTAATGTGTGTGTTTGGCTGTGTGTGTTTGTGTGTGTAGCTGTCTTCTGTGTGCTGTGTGCATTGACTGCTGTTGAGCGCGCATCAAAATTAATTTTCTTTGTCTCCCCAAGCGCCGAGCTTGGGAGAGCGTATGTACCCGTGCACGAGCGCGCGCGCGTGCCGCGTGAGCGTGGCCGTGCAGATTCACAGTCACTGAAGTTAACGCACCTTACACAGCACGACTAGATATGCGTGTGTGACGTTCATACAACAGCCGAGGATAATCCTTTTGAACCTCGGCAAATGACAATGACGCAGTGAACTCATAACAGCTGCCTCTGCCTGAGGCCAGAGCACATTTACAGTAAGAGAGTATTCTCTGGGGTATTCCTGGGAGCTCAGTTATCAATCTGTGAAAGTAGACTGCAACCATATCCATTCATTCATTTGGTCACTCGTTGTAACACTTGGTCTGGCAGGGCAGGGCAGACCCCTTTACCAGTGCAGCTATATCATTTATTAATTGGAGTACGTGTTGGAAATGCGTTTCATTCTTTAGCACAAGTACATTTTAGAGCAGCATTTCTGCTGAATTTTAATACAGATTTTTTTTTAAAGCATTAAAACCATAGGGTCTTCTAGAGCTAAACTGTGCTTTTTTTTAACCCAGAAAAGTACAGATCCTCAGATACTTGTGTAGTTGCCGGTGTTACTTTCTGGACATTTAAACAGTCGTCCGTTAGGAATCTGCAAAGTCATCCCTCAGCTGATGTTGCAGCTTCCTACTGGCCCACAGTACAGGCGATATTCGGTGGCCATTTTGATCTCTCTAGAAGGAAGGAAAACACTGGCAACTATAGCCGTATGTATATTGGGAAGCAGGGGATCCCCGAAGCTAAAACTATAGTGTCTCATTTCCACCCCTTTCACCTCTACTGCTCTCTCGCCTTAAACCTTTTTCCTCTCGCTGGCCACCAACAGGTAAGGTTTTAAGGATACGCCAGTCAATGACTGAGCCACTGATTGAGCCACCTGTTATAAGGAAGTCCTTATAACCTGACCTGTTAGTGGCCCTTAAGGACTGGAATTGGCCAATACTGGCCTAGACTCATGGCTACTGTCCCACACCCACAGTCGCTCCTACCAACGACTGCCATCTACTGCACGTATTCCCTCACCTGCTGCCTCTGTAAATCAAGCTTCACTTGGAAAACGCTGTTGTGTCTGCCTAAATGTCACGGAATATCGGTGAAATAAATCGTTCCGCAGAACTCCGTAGTGCCCTGCTTCCTGCTTCCAATTTGCTGATTCTGGAGTATTGACATGGGATTCCCTGACCAGGAGCTATAACCGGTGACTATATCAATCATTTGCTTTATGGTGTGCAGCAGACATTTGTTGTACTGTCCCGCACCGGTCTCTCATGCCGGTGCACGCCGAAAGTGCTGGCCGCAACTTCCGGTGCGATCCGACATCACAGAGCCTGGCGTGGGACAGCACAGGAGAGAGGCAGGCAAGCGGCTGGGGAGACGTCGGGCCTGGCGGCAACAAGAGGCCCGATCAGCGCCGGCCAGCACCCCCTCCCCCCCACCCATGCAGCCACCGGCAAAACAGTGAGAGAGGGAGGCCCATTTCATTCCCCCACATATTTAGCTGTATGTTAATGCTTATACCGTATATACCTATTAGTGTGTGTACAGCATGTGTATGTGTAGGGGGGGTTGTAATATTCATGCATGTGTAGCAGCTCTCGGAATATTTTGTAGAAATATTTTTTTTTTATATAATGGCTTTTCTTCCTTGAGACGTTGCAGACCCCCGATTTAACTCATCGGATCGCCCCAGAACCAGCAACTTGTTTATTTGCTGTTGCTTTTATGCAGTTTAGAGATGGAAACACCACAAGGTGGTGCTGCGATCATTTGTTTGTACAACAGTAAATAAAAATCCCCCGTGTGAGCACAGTCACATCTCGGACAGGTCTGCACCCCTGTCCTTCCCCATTATCTCTTAGCATACAATGCAGCCAGGGATTCTGGGTAATGACATGTGAATGAGCACACAGTGTCACCTTTTGCTTCCTGTCCATTTTAACATGAAGCCCTCTAAACATATGCCTGTAGTAATACACAGCTTTTCAGCACAGCCTGGGTTGCAGAAGCGCATAGCCAGTAACCCTGCTCACAGACAGCTGTTTCAACCTTTTGGGTCTCATCAGTGTGAGAATAGTTATACTGGCTTTGTAATGTGACGCTGGGATAGGTTTCAATCACACATAATATAAGATATGGTGGGTAAAAAAGTGACAAAAACCTAGTGAACTGCAAATAAAGATACAGTATGTACAATAAAAAGGGTCATATTGCTGACAGAGACTATAAAAACAACATATTGCACCCGGTCCATTTGGCTCCTCCAGTGCCAGAGCAGCCAGAAAAGGCACCTCACTTAGGGTCAAAAGCACAAATACATTGTATAAAAGCTCTCCTCCTCACTTCCGAAGATCCACACGCCGCTCCCTATAAGCTCAGCTTATATTTCTCTCTGCCATCCACAGCACCATCACACCACTTTGATTGTGAGCTCTGTGGGGCAGGGATTCCTTTCTGTATTTAAATTCCCTGAACTCATATCTATTTTTATTAATCTAAAGCGCTGCATGTTGTCCCTGAGGCCGAGGTCGCAGTGCGCGCAGTGCGCATGCGGTGAGGTGCCTGGCGGCACTTGTTCCCGGCAGCAGCGTGACCTGGTGGACTCCAGGCAGCACGCGATGGGTAGGCGTGGGCACGGTGGGGGCGCGGCCATGATGTCACGCTTTTGGTTCGCCCTCATTTGCTGAACCGCCACCGTGACATGGCCAGCGCTCCGTCGCCACTAGCAAAGACAAAATCCTTGTCTTTGTAAAATGTGGTCGCGCGTCGCGCATTGTGCCGGGGCGCCCAGGCAGCTACTGGGGCCGGCCCCATCGTGGGCCATACCTTGTGTGCGCCGTGCACGCAGCCGCGGCCAGTGGGGATCTAGCCTAAGTACAGCAAAGAAAAAATATACGCACAAAAATAAAGGTTAAAGACACCAAAATGCCAAATCAAAAGGATGGATTTCCACAGTGATCCTTACAACTCGATGACACACATTCTGGAAACGAAAAAGCACACTAAATGCATGGAGGTGCAAGGCATATATATCACAAACATGTTACTGCCTCGCAGAACCTCGTGTCGTGCCGGGGCCCCTGGGAGGGGAGCCAATTACAGAGGAGTTTAGTCAATTGGAATGGAATTTTTGGAAGTGGAAGCGTCCGTGGTTTCCAGCACACGTGGCCACTGCATTCAGCCAGCAAATCCTAAGTCTTTTGCTGGAAGAACCGTAAATGTTGTTCAGATTTAGCAGCGCATCTCGGTCAGCTTTGTAAGTGGCGTTATTATCGGGATTAGGTTTCACTCGAGATGTTTGCGTGCAGCGATCACTGAATCCATTGCATCTGTTTCCCCAGATATGATTGGTCAGAGAAGTAGGTCCAGCAAATGCCCAAGTGAAGGAAAAGTAGCCAGCGGCAGAGAAACCCTGCGCCTACGTACGAAAGGCATGGCCACGGTGGAGGAAGCGGTAAAGCCATGCGTGATAGTATTTTATTGGTAGGATGATGGGAGAGCAGTCAATAAAGACATTAACGGGGCGGGTCCACATAGCAGGCCACTTTAAAAAAAAATACAAATTACGCGGATAATCGGCTCGTTAGAAAATATTTAATTACCTTTAAAGTAACAGTTTGACCTATTTTCATCATGTAAAAAAACGTGCTAATCTTTAGGAGCAGTGAATTCAAGCATGTGAACTTCTATAGAAGAAGAATGTACACTTGACGATGAGGACTAATGGGGGAGGGGAATGGTGCAAAAGTAAAAAGGGGGGAGGTTGCCCACACCACATCACATATACAGATTAAGTAGGAATTGTACAGCATCTTAATTATACGGAAGACAATTGCTTATAAAATGTCACCTGATTTGCAGCCTATAACCCCATACTAAGGTCTGTCCTGTATAGGGACGGACTTATTCCGTCATCATCTCCACCATTGTTGTGGGGTAATACCGGGTGGTGTGTGGGCTCTGCAAGAGTACCGACCCCGGGATTACTATGTGGCTTTCCTGGTTGTGCCAGCCAAGGTTGCCAGACTTTTGGGAATTTGAAACACGGATCATTTACATAGCTGGTCAACTTTTATTATTATTATTATTATTATTATTATCATAGGATTGAAGCAGGGGGGCTCTGGAGCTGAACCCCATTAATTTCAGCTCCGGGACCCCCTGCTTCCCGAGATACAGACCTCCAAATTAGGTGCCGGTATCCCGGCAAAGTTTAAAGCTCCCGTGCCACATGGGCCAATAGGAAGCCTAACCTGATGATGTCGTGTCTTCCTATTGGCCCACAGGGCTTTGGGAGCTTTGAAACATCGCCATTATGTGATCCCTGCTAGCCGAGTGGAGCGGCTTCCCAGCGCCTCCTACAGATATAAGTATCTCCAGAAACAGGGGGTCTCCGGAGCTGAACCCCAATGATTTCAGCCCCAGTGACCCCCCCTGCTTCAATCCTATCTTAAAAATAAAAACAATTCGCCAAACGATTGCCACTTTAATACAATTTTATTGTATAAAAACATAAAACCAGAGAAATGAAAAGGTAGTCAGAAGTCCCCAAGCACATTGCGCTTTGCTCAGCCTATCACTGCCTTTGTTTTGCAGCTGAGTGAATGTGAGGAGGAGGCATCAAGGAAGGTTGATGACTTGCTGGAAAGTTACATGGGAATTCGGGATGTGGAGCTTGGTAAGAATTTTGCGGCGACAAATAATTGCAGTGCTAATAATGGCCCAAAGTATGAGGAGGCTTCAAAAAAAATCCGAAATAGCTTCAGCGTTTCTTTTTTTAAATTTTGCCTAGACTCTGAAATGTGCTTCTGATGCGCTAATGTAGGCGCCTGCTGAGAAATCATTTTATAAGTGACAGGTTCTGGGCAGTGAATTTCTGGTAATTTAAAACAGCATCCAAACAACATTGGGTTGTGTTTATCAAGAGGTATGTAAAAAAAATGTGCTTTGGTTTTTCTGTGTGAAACGTGACATATTTATGACGTGTATTAGTGCTGTTCTAAAATGTGGTGTGTGCTGCGCTTGTATTCTGCTGTAAAAAAAAAGACAGTTACACTACCTTTATGGTGACGGAGAAAACCAACTCAGAAAACCATCAAGAAAAGTAACGATAGCCGCATGTTTTTTTTTAACACATAGACCTGTGGGAATATCCAAATGTAATTCCGCCCCAACTCCTCCCACATGGTCCATCAATCCTTCACCTCATTGCAGACATATCTGAAAATGGTGCAACGAAGATTAGTACATAGATACTGCCTGGGCAGGTATATTTCAGCGTGAACCCCAAGAAACCTTGGGTAACACTCTTAACAACATGTGCACATTAAAATCAAACGTGACTAATAAACTGTTGAATCAATAACACCTGGTGAATGTGCTAATAAGGGTGTAATCTACAGCTGGGTTGTGTGTAAAAGCCCAGTAAATACAAATAGCGTGAGCAAGTGAATCACGCAATAAAGTTAAGTGCAATGAATAAGGTGAAAAAGTATATGAATAAAGGATGCACGCCTCCACTCAACCCTTCAAGTAGAAACGGTCTCGACAGTCTCTTTTTGGAGGATTATATATCAGAGTGAGTTGCAACAAAGTAACGTCTTTGTGCCAACATTTTGCCTTTGATACATCGAGCCCATTGTACCGTCTTCCTTTGGTTTGTTTGAAGGGTTTGTAATCGCGATTACGCGTCATGTGTTCCGGTTGTTTACTAAACTGCACTGAAAACTAGTGCTCTCCGCCCGGGGGTTTGTTAGAACGGATCTTGTGCAAAAGAAGGTAAAAATAAACAAACAAAAAAGATGCTTTGGCACTTTCAGGTTTACAGGAAATATATAAAATGTGGAATCAGTCACATTTTTTTGTCTGCAGAATGATTGCACAATGTATCCTGTTTTTTAGTAAAAAGGCAATGTGTTATGTGAGGTACAGGGGGGGAGAGAGACATTTTAGCGCTTGATTCATTGTGATCATGTGTATCGCTCTTTCAAGACTCTACCCCAATGAGTAAAACATGTTTTAAACAAAATAAGCTGGATAAGTAGTAACATTTTGATGCCAGATTTCAGACATATGGACTCCACTGATGTGTATATGTCTACAAATTGAGGTTTTCACTGATTTGGTAACATTTGATCTGGAAAAAACGAAACCCACTCATTATTCTCAAAGTAATATAACCATAAAGGGGGGAAAAAGCTCTGAATGACTTGATGAAAAATGAAGACATTACAATAAAATCTTCCGATAAGGGAGGAAATATTGTTATTCTTAATACCACGGAATATGTAAAAGAGAATAAACAAATTCTGAAAGATAAAAGCACCTGTTGCATCCTAGACGGTGACCCGACAAATAGTCATTTCTGAATTGTGCACACTATTAAGAGAAGGCTTAGATCTGAAACTCATCAGTAAAAACAACTATGAATTTGTGCATATCAAACACCCAACCATAGCCACAATCTACTCATTTCCCAAAATCTACAAGAATAAAGATAAACCACCGGGGAGACCCATAGTATCTGGTAACAATCTCACTGAAAACAGCAGTATCTATTTGGATAAAATCTTATGGCCATCCGTGATTGCGTTGCCGTCCTATGTACAGGATACAAAAGATACACTATTGAGATTAAATGGAATAACTACAGATCATAATACCCTATTGGTCACGCTAGATGTGGAATCTTTGTATTCTAGTATCAGACATTCTAATTGATTGACAGCGTGTGATTTTCATTTGTCAACTAAGAATTGTGGCTATGTTGCGTATAATAAATTCATCATGGATTTGATGCGTTTTGTGTTAACGCACAATTATTTCATATTTGATGGAGTGTTCTACCACCAGACCCAGGGTACAGCAATGGGCACATCTTGTGCCCCAACATATGCAAATCTGTACTTGGGCTGGTGGGAGGCCCAATATGTGTTTACAGATGAAAATGTCACATATACTGAACATATTGAGATATGGCTCAGATATATTGATGACATACTGATAATTTGGAAGGGCACAGAGGTACAACTAACATAATTCGTAACAATTCATTAAATCTCAAGTTAACTTCAGAATTTAAAATCAAATGCATTACCTTTTTGGATTTACGAATTGAGAAAGATTCCAACAATGAGATCCAAACAACAGTTTACCGCAAGAAAACCTCAACAAATAGCTTACAGTCTGCGACAAGTCAACACCCTAGGTCATTAGTCAATGGTATCCCCACAGGACAATACCTATGTCTGAGAAGGAATTGTTAGACCATTCAAGAATACAAGAAACAGTCAGACAAACTTAGAACAAGGTTTCTTGAAAGAGGATATATTGTAAGCCCAATGTCTAAAAAAAAAAAATTAAAGCATACAATAGGGACAAAAATAGTGATAGAGATTAATCTTTTAACTATTAAGACAAGACCAGTAGACAAGCAGATACAGTGCATCGGTACGTATAGTCAAAGGTGGAATGAAATCAAAAGTATATTTGCCAAATATTGGCACATTAAGATCGGACAGTGACTTGGCCAAAGTTCTAAATATGACACCTTGCATGTCGAGTAGACGGTCGAGAAATCTTAAGGATGATCTCGTCCATAGTTACTACCAGAAAAGAAAAGTTAAAACTTGGCTCACGTCACGATTAAAAGGGTCATATCAATGCAAGAAAGAACTGTAAAGCCTGCCAGCACATTGTGAATACAGAAACCTTCAGTAATCATGATAAAACCAAATCATATAATATCAAACATTTCATAAATTGTAGGACATACAATGTAATTTATCTCATTGAATGGCAATGTGGACTCTGACATATTGGCAAAACGATACATGAACTTAGAAGTAGCGTAGTAGAAGATGTTAATTCTGTTACTAATGAACTAGACGTACCAGTTGCTCGTCATGTCAACTTGTACATAAAGGGGGTGTAAAATGTTTAAGTGTTTTTGGCAAAGACCATATGAAAAACAATCTCAGAGGAGGTAACATTGATTTAAAGCTTCTTTAAAAAGAAGCGGAATGGATTTATCGTTTAAAAACAAGAAGCCCTATGGGACTTAGGGCCTCATGCAATAAGCGCCGAAAAGCTGTTTTTCACCATTTATTTTTTTGCCAAAAATGCCTTGGCGATCCAATAAGCGCCGATAACACACAATATCGGCATTTTTTTTTTGCCGGAAAAAAGTTATCGTCAGCCGCGTGGCGATAAGCCCCAATAAGCCCCTTTTCGGAACTCATCGCCACTTTTTGAAACCGGCTCAATTCTAGAAGCCCCAAACAGCTTTTCGCAGCTGATTGCCACTCTAGAATTGAAAATTTCGAGCCACTCCGTCCCGCCATAAGTTGCTGGGGAGAAGTATCGGCGCGGACGGCACCTAGAAAATATTTTGGCCTTTTTCCTGCCTCGGATTGATGCCGGGGGTCTCCGGAGTTGATACCCATTAATACCAGCACCGGAAACTCCCGGCATGCATCCAAGGCAGGAAAAATGCATTTACAGCCCACTTCATTACTTTAGCGGCTAACCGCTAAGGCAATGAAGGGGTTAACCACACGTGCCAGGTTTATTGTGGCTAGCGGGGTGGGTGAAGGGTGTATTTGGCCTTTGGTGGGTGTTTAGGGCTTGCGGGGGGGTTGCATGTGGACTTAATACCTTTATTACCTTAGCGGTTAATACCGCTACGGTAATGATGGGGTTAACCCATCCCGCAAGGCCTAAACACACACCAAGGGCCAAATACCCCTTTCACCCACCCCCTCTAGCCATAATAAAAAAACTACACACAACAGCCCCACAATAAACACACACAATATATATATATATATATATTACACCACCTATATACAGTACATATACATAATTTTGGGGATGCACAGCAATGATACTATAGGCCAGTGGTGGCCCTCGGGTGTTCCCCACAGGTGTCTCTGCTTGTCTGCAGTTCCAATTCTGTGCCCCAAAAAAATAATTAAAAAACACATAAATACTTATAAATAAATACACCCCCCCCTAACACATAGAGTATAGTAATGGGCAAAATTACTATTATCCACAAATGTATAATAGTGCATTTGCCCATTTAAAATACATAAAGCAGAATAAATACATATTGCACTCACCCATGCATGGCTGCCACGATAAAAGCCATCCTAATCTTCATCACCGTCCATGTCCCCTCCGGTGCTAGAAAACATACACAAGAATAAAAAGAGCCAATGTAATGTCCCCTAACCCCTTAATCACCTTAGCGGTTATTAACCGCTATAGTAATTAAGGGGATAACCCAACCTCCTCCACCACTCACCGGGGGAAAGAGTCCTCGGGAGCCTCCGACCTCTCCACCCGCCGGCATCCGCACACTCTGGGAGCATGAATGTATTTTTAATAATATTGTGAGGGAACAGGGGGTCTCCTGAGCTGAACCGCATTGATTTCTGGCTCAGGGACCCCCTGCTTCCCGAGTTACAGGCCCCGGTTTGGGGCATCGGGTGCCAGTGTCGCCGCCATCTTTATAGCGGCCATGTCGCGTCTTGGACGCTATAAAGATAGCGGCGACACTGGCACCCGATGCCCCAAACCGGGGCCTGTAACTCGGGAAGCAGGGGGTCCCTGAGCCAGAAATAAATGCTGGTCAGCTCAGGAGACCCCCTGTTCCCGTACACTATTATTAAAAATACATTAATGCTGCTTCATTACTATAGCGTATAGCCGCTACGGTAATGAATTATTGTTTATTGATACGTGTGTTTTACTCATAGTGTAGATGTGCAATGGGGTCTCCAGAGCTGAACCGCTTTGGTTTTAGGTCGGGGGACCCCCTGCTTCCTGAGATACAGGCCCCGTTATGGGGTGCCGGTATCCCTCTGCTTTTACATCCCGCGGTCACGTGATCGGGACATTTAAATGCAGAGGGATACCGGCACCCCATAACGGGGCCTGTATCTCGGGAAGTAGGGGGTCCCCAGACCTGAAACCAATGCCGTTCAGCTCCGGAGACCCCCTGCACATCTACACTATGAATAAAATGTTATTAAAAATATCTTTTATTTTGCCGATATATGCGCAGAGAGAGTGTCGAATCTCTCTCTGCTGCAGGCTGATCTCGACAGGGGATGCCTTATCGCCATGTTATCGGCAGGCAGAACTTATCGCCACCAGCAACCCATCATGTTTTGAAATGTTGCTCTCGCACGTATTCGCCAGGGATTCGGGCATTCCTGCATACTGCGAGGGCATCATGCCAAAAATATGCCGAGTTCAAACCCCTGGCGAGAATGCTTTTTCGGCGCTTACTGCATCGAGCCCTTAATGAGGGTTCCACCTTTAAACCATTCTTTTAACAACATCAAATAAACATCTTCACCTCTGTAGATCTATACCTTAAAATAAAGACAGATTACAGTATGCATACAGTACTTATTATCATTGACCATTGTGATTTGGTTTTGGGTAAGTATAATATGCTCTCTACTTACTAAAAGACAATTATGATATATTGATTTAACAATGTTGGCCATTGTCGTTGCTTGCTAAATATATCTAATATAACAGTATGCAACATGTTATTATCAGATACCTTATATCACGTACATGGTTGAGATTCCAATATTATAAGTCCACCATTGAATTCAAACTTGCACTCAATGATACAAATAAGTTCTTTAATAAAGATGAACTTTCTGTAAATAGGCTTGTAATATCCATTTTCAATTCATATCCATTAAGGTTCAACAACAAGGTAACGCTAGATCATGCAAATTTACAGAAATTCACGTGACAAATTAACCCTGTCATTTCACTGAAATAATAGTGGAAACATACATGTACATAAGATTTTGAAATTCTAAAAATATAAATATAATCCAATAATTGGCATTTAATATGCTTTTTTAATATGATTTTATTGTGTTGGGGCTCTGTGTATAGACACAACAGTATGTATATAGCCGTTGGACTTGAATGGTGCACGCACTTTCGTCGAGTATCTCCATGGTGATTGTACACAGTACTGCGGTTGAGGAGTGGTGCGTGCGCATATGTTAATCACTTTCAGAGTGATTATACATAGTATATAAGACTGCAAGTGAGCTCCATCACATGCCAGCCCCTGACAAAGTCCCGTAGAGGAAAGAAACGCGTGGTGACGTCACATCACGTGGTGCGGTGTTCGGGCTAGCTGCAGGAGTGGAAAGCTGTATGCCGAGCGACTAATTAGATGTTGCCACCCGGATGTAACAAATACAACAATTCGGCTAAGTGAACTTGTTTCTATTGCTGGTATTGAGACACAATGTTACATATATTATCTCATGTATTGTAGTGAGTACAGAGAACAATGTTGGCGCGAAGTTGGAGCTACACTGTGCGTAGGCACAGCCTTTATATGTGAATCTAGTTTATATCAGGGTCCAAGCTTAATGTTCATTCTGCTTGTTAAATAACACAATGACTGCACTGGTTCTTTCTCACTAGCATAGAGTAAAATTAGGCAGCGAAGTTGGAGCTGCGCTGTTTAATACACGGCATTTATATGAAAGTTTAGTGCATCTAGTGTTGTCTGACCTTCATAACTAGTGCTCTTTACACCAGCATATAAACATAATTATCTGCTGCTTAATGTTTGAATTTGGTTACTAGCATATGACTAATCTGACTTGCTGAAATATTGTATATGAGACCGAGTTGCATGTATGGCAGATGCAGATTTACACCACTCATAAAAAGTAGCAACGAGACTACTGCACCACGTGTGAAGATTTTTATATTAATATTTCATTCACTCACCACTTGAGCACTTCATATTCACTTTAACATATTAAAATGTAAATGCAAATGTGTTAGTTTGGTGTGCTCCAAGGTAATGTGCTTTCTGGGGAGGATTTGCTGATTTCTTTTCAGTTAAACTCTCTAATTCGTAATATTTTAAATTTGACATGTAAAAAATGCAGTTATCATTTTCCCACCTCCTAACTACATCTATACTGAATATCTCACTTGCAATAGATGACTCCACCATAATTATGATACCGCGATCTAGATGCTTAGGTGTCATTTTAACTCCTCCTTGGCCTTCATTCTACACCTTCAGCACATCTCCTAATCATGTGGGTTCAACCTCGGCAATCTTGCTAGAATACGTCCCCTTCTCACTCACACACTCATTAGATCCTGACTGGACTACTGCAACCTGCTTCTAGTTGATCACCCCCTATGCCGCCTGTCTCCTCTCCAGTCCATTCTAAATGCTGCTGCCAGGTTCATTTATGTCCCCAATTGCTCTTCTTCTGCAGTACCACTATGCAGGTCCCCACATTGGCCACCCATGCCCAATATGGAGTGAAGTTTACGGCACTTGTGCTCACCTAGACACACAGTCTTGGCAAGCTTCATGCAGTGGAGGAGATACGAAGGACCACGGTATAAAATGGGTAGTGTAGGACCTGCTGATGGGGTTTACCTTGACGTGGGTGCAGGCGTAACATGTTTTGGCCAAAATGACTTATGAGAAGAAAAAACATAGAAATGAATCAAATCATTTGCCATATTGGATGTGCACGGGGGTTTCTTTGTTTACTTGTTCTCACCTACAAAGTTATACATAGCACCGCTCCTCTCTACATCTCTGACTTAATTTCCAAGTACTATCTTACACGCAGTCTACCCTCTGCTCGTGGTCTAGATCTACCCACCTCCCTTATTGCGCCCTCTCGCTCCCACTTCCAAGGCCTTGGCTGTGCGGCATGCCGACTGGAATTTCCTAACACTTGAACTGAACTAATACAATTACTGCAATAAGATGAATTTAAGTTTGAAGCTATGTAGAAAAAAAGAACCAAGGTTCAAATGCCATTGGTCTAGAGTTCACAGGGGGTGTCAGAATAGCTTCATTCATAGCTAAAATATGTCAATTGTATGGATTATGACGTTATTGTCTTTTCGAATCAGCATAAGAAAGTTGCATTTATATAGAGTCAATAATATTCCCAGATCGGAGATGGATCTAGATAATTGCACCAAGAGGTTCTCTGTGCTTGTCCTTCCGAGTCCTTATATCAATCAAGTCTGCGCAAACTTTCCCCCCTGTGCCCCCATCTGCACTCCCCTCCCTGCTCGCGCCCCCCTCCTTACCATGTCTCCGGCATCAAATGGCGCTGCGGGGTCACGTGATGTCACGTTGGGCAACGTATCGCCGGAGACAAGGTAATTGAAGTTGCAGAGGCCCTGCCTCATATCATGTTGCGATTAGCCCAATATACTACTTTTTAACATTCCTGAGCGATCCAGGATTTATTTTCGAATTATAGCAGTGCAAGGCTTTTTCTCCACCCCCCCCCCCCCCCCCGCCCCCCACGGGATTCTATTTCAAGTTTGAAGCTGTAACCAACATTATTTTTATCTCTCACGGAATTGTAGCCTCGACAATGGTGGAGACGGCGAAGCAGAATCAGAGCCCGGAAGAGTTTGCCCGAGGTCTGGATGCTGTGTTGGGCGAATTCGCTTTCCCGAATGAGTTTGTGCTGGCGGTGTGGGGAGCAATTCACCAGGCAAAAAACTGCCCAGAAATACCAGCCGTACATCTGTGATTTATTTTACTGTAACTTCGAGCCAGGATGATTGCTTAATAACTCTACGTTTATCAACCTCAAAGAACAAAGCTTCTAGCACGCTACTATAACCTTGTACATCTGAACATTTTCATGTGACTTGGAAGCCGCGCGTATGCACTAATCTGTCTTAAATTATATTTTACCAATGTGTTTAAAGAGGCCGTGCTACTCAAGATCAAAGGCATTGAGTTTTTTTTATTTTTTATTGATGCCCTTTTCAAACATATCTGGAAAGATTAGGAGCCATATATACTAAACTGTACTATGCCATAAGGCAGAGGCGCTCAACTCCAGTCCTTAAGCCCCCCCCCCCCCCCCAACAGGTCAGGTTTTCAGGATATCCCAGCTTCAGCACAGGTGGATCAATCAGAGGCTCAGTCGAAGACTGCACACCTGTGCTGAATCGAAGACTGAGCCTCTGATTGAGTCACCTGTGCTGAAGCAGGTATATTCGGAAAACCTGACCTATTGGGAGGGCTTGAGGATTGGAGTTGAGCGCCTCTGCCATAAGGCAGCTTCCTGCAACGGAAAAGCCCATTCACTGGAGTGGGCGTTACGATGTCTACTGGTGATGTCCTAACACAGCTTAGTAAATATGGGAGACCTGGAAGGAGGAGGAGGAGTATTGTTTATAGTGATTGTGCTACCCCGATTATGATGATGATGATGATGATGATGATGGTGATAATAATAATGATAATAACATGTTCTTGTATAGCGCTGCTAGTTATACATAGCGCTTTACTGAGACATTTTTGCAGGCACAGGTCCCTGCCCCGCGGAGCTTAGAATGTATGTTTTTGGTGCCTGAGGCACAAGGAGATAAAGTGACTTGCCCAAGGTCACAAGGAGCCGACACCGGGAATTGAACCAGGTTCCCCTGCTTAACTCTGAGTGCCAGTCAGTGTCTTTACTCACTGAGCCACTCCTCCCATTGATAATGTAATCAAATTGATGCCAACTACTATGTCAGAGGGCCAACGATGAAATGGGTAGGGTTGCCAGGTGGCTTTTCCAAAAATACTGGACACAATGGTGAAAGGTGCAATGCACTGCGCTACGCACACGCTCCATGCTGTTTCCTTCTCTCCTTGGCCCCACCCTCAGGCTGCTGACACCTCTTCCTGAATGACTGCATTACCCAGCAGCAGCCAATCAGGATGGATTCCCAGCCCCCTACCAACAGCCCTGCTCTCTCCTTGCTCAGGTCGATATGTCCAGAGAGGTAATACCAGACACGTACACGTCCAGTATTACCTCTAATTTTTTTTACTGGACAGAGCGTCCAAATACAGGACAGTCCGGTTCAATACTGGACACCTGGCAACCCTAGGTGGGAGAGTGCTTCTCATACAGTAAGGCAAACACAAGCATAAGGCAAGGGAAATAAAAACCTCCCAAGTCTAATTTTACTGATTCTTTGCCAGACAACTTTCACAAATGACTTTAGAATGATCATACCAGTCTTATTATTAGCGGCATACTGTAATCCTTTAAGATATTGATGCCATTAGTTCACTTTAAGCCTACGTGGAGCTTTTAAATCACAAATTACACACACGCTATACTCTTAAATGAATTCTCTTTTTATTACTTTGTCTCCCTATGACCCATATTTAAAGTATTTTCATGAAGAATATTGTATATCTGGACTGATTTCCCAGCCATCTAAATCAGATATGTAATAAAGTCTGGCATAATGCCTAATCTATACACTGTATATACAACTATATATAATCAATCTATTGTTCGGAGTATGTATATATTATATTTATACAAGGGAACATTTTATAATTTAACATTAATAATATCTTAAATTAACCAATCGCTAAAACTCAAACAGCTTATTACAGAAAGTTCACATTTCCTGAGTCCCATTCCATATAAATAGAATTCTAAAATGTTCCTATTTTTGTGGTATTTAGACAAATATATTTTTCAATTCAAATAGCTGTTTTGCATGCGATGCCATGTAGGCCTTATCATTACATATGAGAAGTGTTTATATGAGAATACATTGTGTGTTTGGTATATTGCAAATAATCTGAAACTAATTTAGGCTGTTGTTGCTGTAGTAATTTCTGTGTAAATAAATAGTGATTATATCAGAATAATAAATGTTATGTTCTTCAAGTGTCAGATTGCAAACATTGTCTTATGTAAATGTCTTTTCAACTCACTTATCATTTGCTCGTGACACGTTTGGTGTAATACCTGTGTGTGTATGTGTATGTGTGTGCATATGTGTATATATATATATATATATAAAATGTAATCCTTCTTTATGTATAGGCCCCAGACTGACACGTAGTGCTGAGGTGGAGGCCTCAGGCCTTTATTGCTACTCAATATGCCACACATGGTCTTCGTTCAGAAGGCGGGAAATAAGTACACAGCATGTGCGATACAACTGCTTATATATAAGCAGTGGGGGTCTTTTTAATTGGGGCGGCGGGGGTCCTTATTAATATGTATTGGCGGGGGCCTTATTAATATGTATTGGCGGGGGCATTATTAATATGTATTGGTGGGGGCGGGATATTTTTATTATGTATTGCAGGGTGGGGTTATATGTATTTAGGGCGGTGTTTTTTTTTGGTATTTTGTGGGGGGGGGGGGAGGGTTGAGTGAGAGTGGGGTAATTGACGGAAGGTGGAGGCAAGTGAGAGGAGAGAGGGGGAGGGAGACAGTGAGGAAAAGAGGGAGTAAGAGTGAGATGCAGGGGAGAGAAATACATGCAAGGCAGGAGGGGGGAGTGTAAGTGATATGGAGGGGAGAAAAATACATGGGTAGAGGGTGGGAAATAGAGGTGGCTCGTGAGGAGTGAAATGGGGGGGGCCCGGATGCAACTCTAGTCCTGGGTCAATCTGTCTGCGGCCCTGGGGATGCTTGGTTTGTGAGGCGAGTCTTAAGGTTAGTAAATATTCAATCAGATAGGTTAATACCATTAGCAGGGGAATAGGTGGCAGGGAGACTTGGGTGAGAGCAGGTGTGTATATGGCTGGGTCCAGAATTAGGAAAGGTATCACCAGCAGCAGGAAAGAGTAGATAGAGAGGATGTGAATAGGGCAGTTATGGGGGCTCTTTTTATTGAGGGGTAAAGAAGTTGTTGGGAGAGAGGTGTATAAATAATGGTGCAGTGCATGGCCACAGGCATAGGTGGAGGGGAGGAGAGATGAAGAAATGTGGATAGGAGTGGAGTGGTGAAGTTGGAGAGAACAGAAACATTTACAAAGGAGTGAGGAAACAGTAAACAGAAAAAGCAATAGGGAGGGCATAATGAGATGCAGGAGGAGGGCCTTCCCAGGTATTGGAGTATAGGAAGAGTACACATTATTAAAGCATTTAGAACGTCAAGTTCTCACAGTTGCAGAGTTGTTGTTATAGTGCAGAGTCCAGATCTTCTTGTAGTCTTCACCTCAAATTCTAACTCCAATATTAACTCCACAGACACTTTATATGTGACACTTCATATACTTAACAATAGTGCTGCGCAGGTGTGTGTCAGTGTCAGTTAGAAGACCGCCACCCACTCCTGGGTATATGGACCTATATAAATAGTGCCGGCACCCTGTTGGAGCTCTTAATGCACTAACATGTAGCAGGCCTGTACTTCACAAAGGTGCTTCGGTACCATTGTTAACTGCAGCCGTTGAGGGTCTCCTCTAATTGCGATTGACACGCCGTGCACTCTCTGGCACGGTCCTGTTGGGCCTTGCTGCACCAGGTACTGTTCTCCCTCCAGTGGATCTCCACTCTCTCTCAACAGGAACCAGACTGGCCCGAGTCACACTTGATCAAGTCTGAAGGCATTCAGGCTTGTGCAGCTGTCTGAGACAGGGGCTGCTCTCCATAGGGTCTATCCAGTCCCTCCTCATGCTCTCCTCTGTCTCTCCACCTGCATGTCCTGATTCACTGACCTCTGAAACTTTGCCCTCATTGGATGTCATGTAATGTGTCCCTATTTCAGTTTCAGCAACAGCAGCTTCTGGGAGTTGTAGTTCTGCTGCCTCCTGCTCTGTCAGGGGCTAATTCCCAGCAGCACACACCAGAGAGGAACACAGCCTGAAGGCAGCATGCATACAGAGCTGTATTCTATCAAGGGGGTTTCATATATATATATATATATTGTGACAGTTAGAGATTCCTTCTATGTCCGTAGAAAGTTAGAACATGCTGTATTCCCAGCATGATGGGGTTAACTTCTGTTGACATTAGCTTAGAGGTGCAACTAATTAACCTGACCTGCAAAGTTAAAAAATCAGCCTGAGAGTACAGCCAGTGTCGCACAGAGAGGGGCGAGAGAAGGCTCAGCCTGAGAGTACAGCCAGTGTCGCACAGAGAGGGGCGAGAGAAGGCTCAGCCTGAGAGTACAGCCAGTGTCGCACAGAGAGGGGCGAGAGAAGGCTCAGCCTGAGAGTACAGCCAGTGTCGCACAGAGAGGGGCGAGAGAAGGCTCAGCCTGAGAGTACAGCCAGTGTCGCACAGAGAGGGGCGAGAGAAGGCTCAGCCTGAGAGTACAGCCAGTGTCGCACAGAGAGGGGCGAGAGAAGGCTCAGCCTGAGAGTACAGCCAGTGTCGCACAGAGAGGGGCGAGAGAAGGCTCAGCCTGAGAGTACAGCCAGTGTCGCACAGAGAGGGGCGAGAGAAGGCTCAGCCTGAGAGTACAGCCAGTGTCGCACAGAGAGGGGCGAGAGAAGGCTGTCAACCCAGAGTTCTGGCACACAGCAAATCTACCTTGGAGAGGACTGTGCTGATTGCGTTACTATACCTGTGACCGGAATGGACAAGACAGCGGTGACCAAGTCTCTGCCGGCGTTCAGCCGCCATGGCACCCTACACTGCAGCCGCTCCGCCGCTAGACACTCAGCCATTGGCTGCATCGCCGGTAAGTTAATTTAATGGGTTTTAGCGGTTAGGGTTTGGAATTAAGGATAGGGGCTGCAGCGTAGGGGGTTAGGTTTTTAGGGTAGGGAATTAGTGTAAGAGGTTAAGGTTATTAGGGTAGAATAAAGGTTATTAGGGTAGAATAGGGGGTTAAGGTTTTAGGGTAGGGTGAGAGTTAGAATTAGGGTTTTTTAGGGTAAGGTTAGGGGCTTACCTTGGAGGCGAAGTGGCCGGCAGGGAGATGTCTTGGCGGCGAAGTGAGTGGCAACTAAAGGCCAGTGGAGATTTGGCCACGGCGCTAGATTTTCTGGGGGGTCGCAGTAGTTATAGAGGTCCCGTGCTCTAAATTATATGCCGGGGGACCAGACGAGGCCTCTATAATACACATCCCTTCCCGCGATGCGTCGTCATGGTAACCCGGCGTCAAATGACGCCGTGGGGTCACGTGACATCACGTCACCATGGCAACATGATGTCACATGACCACACGCATAATTTGACGTGAGGCGCTGAGGAGAGCAAGCAGCGGTGCGCATGGGGGGAAAGTTTGCGCACCCATGTGCTGGGAACCAGCCTAGCTGGCCAGTGATGGTAGTTAGTGAAGTTATTTTCTTTAGTTAGCTTCATGAGTGGAGCATGGTATTTTGTTACTTTGCCATAAAGGGGCAGTGTACCCACAAGTGTTGTTTATTTTAAGTCTGTGGACAAAATAAATCAGTGAATTACACGCCTGCTGCAAATTGTGTCTGTTTCTCACAACCTGCCACAATATATATATTTATACAAAACGTTGGAAAATAAACTTTGCTGCCATTAAAATGAGTTGAAAAACCACATTTACACGGCATATTACCTCTGAATTACAACACCTTTACTTTCTAAAGAGCCCGTGTGAATCTGCCATTTATCATTATGCCGTTTGAGACCCATCTGCCACTGACGGGATCCAATCTGGTGACAAGTATACAATAATTTGTGTACACAAAAACTAAAATAAACAGCATTAAGTCCAAATGGCTGTTTCTATAAACAACTCTGCCTTCTATATAAGGATTCAGTTGTGGTGTTTCTGGGTACCAAGGAGACACATTTCAGTATCACATGACCTGCGGTTTGACGGAATGAGGAGTTTTTCATATATATAATCCAAAGCAGGGAGGTTCAGAGATATGGGCCTCGGGCCCGGAAACCCATATTGTTGGCTGTAACAGTGGGAAATTACTGTGTGTAAAATGTAAAAAAATGTGTGTACACACACACACAATGTCAGTGCCACCTCCCCCCCTCCCCCAAACACACACACACACACAATGTCAGTGCCAGCCCCCCTCCCCCCCCCCCACACACACAGCCAGTGCCAGACACACACACACACACACACACACACACACACACACACACACACACACACACACACACACACACACACACACACACACACACACACACACACACACACACACACACACACACACAATGACGGAAGGGGTAAATATGGCTGCTGTTAATAAGGGTTAAGTCTGCCTTTACCCCTACCTGTCCGTAATACATTGGTATTGTAATACTGTATATGTTATGTATATATGTATGTCTTTTCTTGGTTCCAGCACGTCATGAATCAGGGGTTAATATGTTTGCAGAATTGTTGCAACTTGGTCTGTGACCTTTCCCTGTATCTTTGTTATGTTGCAAATGTTATGTTGCAGTTCTACCCACCAATCTAGCGGATCCCGTGGCACCGTGGACTCTTATACCGGGAAAAAGCCCCGGCAGCTCCGGACAGACCATGAACAGCCAAATGTCAGTTAGTGGTACCTACTAAGCACCGCACACAGTTGTTGCACTTAGCGCCCTGCGATCCCGCTGGCAATTCTACATCTGGTAATTGCAGATCTGTTGCCTCTATATTATTCATTGAATGCAAAGTTTACACTATGAGGGTCTTGTGTGCTCTTCTACTCCCTGATTTTAGAAAGTAAATGCGGTTTCTAAATTTGATGCGCACCCAATGCCCAGAGTGGATGAATTGGAGAGATTAGGGAAGGCCAATTATATCACAACGTTAGATATGATTAAGGGATATTGGCAGATCCTTTAACGGGAAAGTCGCAGGAAAAGACTGCTTTGGCCACTTCCTTTGGTCTGTTTTGGCCTTTTGGTTTACATGGTGCTCCTTCAACCTTCCAGAGGTTGATGGATCAGATATTGTTAGCCCTTAACACATATGCGGAAGCCCACCTTGATGCCTATTCCATAGATTGGGAAACACAGTTGGCTAAAGTGTCGCTGTGTTAAGGTCCCTTAAAAAGTTAGGCCTGACTGCCAATACAGCAAAATGCTCAATCAGGAGAAGTAACAAAAAAGCCTGCATGTAGCAAGGTGCAGGCACGTTCTTGGGCTTAGCTGATTATTACAGGAAGTTTGGACCAAATTTTTCCATGATCCTTGCCCCACTCATCAACCTAACAAGAAATGTAGCAGCCAATAAGATCCAGTGGACAATACAATGTGAGCAGGCGTTTCAGGGTGTGAAAAAGGTACAGTACTCTGTTCAGAACCAGTCTTATAGAGTCCAGCCTGTGAGAAACCCTTTATTCTTTAGACGAATGCCTCAGAAGTAGGTTATGGGGCTGTCTTGTCGCAGGAGGTAGATTGGGAAGAGTGTCAGGTCCTATATCTCAGGAGGAAGCTGGTAAAAAAGGGAACTGGCCTACTCCGTAGTCGAGGAGTGCTTGGCGGTGAAGTGGGCAGTGTCGGCGCTCCGGTATTACCTCCTGAGGGCATTTACCCTGGTCACAGGGCATGTTCACTTAAAATGGCTTCACACAATGAAGGACACAGACCCCAGAGTCACGCCCTGGTACCTCTCCCTTCAGTCCTTTTCCTTCCAGGTTCAACATACGGCCAGGAAGTTACTGTACATGCAAAGGAGAGGCGGGGGATGTTTCAAAAGGTGAGTGTGCGAGGAACGACACTGAGGAGGGTTATATGTTAGGGAGCATTCAAGAGGTTAAAAAAAAACTCCCTCTCTCTAGGAGACCCAGGAAACCACACCCCGGCTTGTACTGTAGGTCTGCTAGCTGATTGGAAAGGGGAGGTTTGAAAAGCAGGCAGCACACTTCCTGCTGTCTCTCTCTGCTCTCAATCTGTGAGGAAACAGGTCCCAGCGCGCCTGTCTGGGGGTGAGCCCAGACTCCCATTCTGTTACCAGAGGCTAAGAACTTTCTGTTGTTTGACAGACGTATGCTTTACTTTGAACCGTTTGTTCTGTTATTTTGAAAGTGTGCTGCAACCTGCTTTCCCTTGGGAGGGAAATAAAGGAAGTCCGTTGCAGGAACTTGCGGTGCGAGCTCCTTTCTGGCCCTCCCTACCAGGCCGCACGTCACATATTCTCACAAACTGTCATGTACAAGTCACAATATTTCACTTTAAATGACATTTTTAATATCAGCTTTCTTTATATAGTGCTGTAGCTGTACATGTAATGTTCAGTCCCTGCCCCACAGAGCTTACAATCTATGTTTTGATATCCGAGGCTGTGAAATGAAGTGACTTCCCCAAGGACACAAGTAACTGATTGTAGGATTTGCCTGGGTTCACCTGCTTCAAAGGCAGTTATATTGCCACTAAGCCACTCCATTATTTTAAAGCCTTGCGCAGGTCCCTTACAAATAATAATATAATAAAAGTGATACAAATGTTTTTTTGGGAGGTGGGAAGGGGGCTGTCCCACTTGTATAGTAGACAGTGCCATTCACAGACACTTCCCCATAACCTCGCTCTGTCCCAAAACCAGGGTCATGGGAACGGTCATGGGAAGGGTCATGGGAAGGGCCTCTTACCTGAGATGAACAGAAACATATCACACTGAATGTTAAACCTATCACATACTCCATATATATTCTATAATATCCTCTCCCTCACCGGATGCAACAAGGAAGACGCAGACATCTGGATGAAAGGACTTGTCTCCTGAGGGTAAAGGTGGATCTCGCTGGGTCATGTAAAAAAATTAAAAAAAATAGTCTCCTGGCTGCAAAACAAAGGCAAAATTGGAGCAAAAAATGGAACCCAATTTATCCAAGAAAATGAGACCCGTGGAAGGTGCAGGGTTTTTGTTTCCCTTGATAAATATGGGGCAGGTTTATTTTTGGTCCTAGTTTTGCAGCTGGGAGCCTTTGCTACATATCTACCCTTATGTAGGGAGTTTGTAACCACTTTAAGGCTGCAGGGGTACACAACACACGGAGGGGGGTTCATTATTCACTGGTGTTACCTTTAAAAAGCTGCAAAGCAAGAAATATATATCTTTTTTTTTCTTATATAGCGCTGGCGGTGTACGCTATTCCAGCATAAATCCCTTCCCTCCGGGGCAGGGGTGGCTAAATCCAGTCTTCAAGGATCCCCAACCGGTCAGGTTTTAAGGATATCCCTGCTTCAGCACAGGTGGCTCTATCAGTGGCTCAGTCCATGACTGAGGGATATCCTTAAAACCTGACCTGTTGATGGCCCTTAAGAACTGGAGTTGGCCTCCCCTGCTCTAGAGCTTACAATGTGATTTTGATGTCCAGGGCAGAGAGCGCAAAAGGCCGGTATTTACTGAACTGTGCGAAGCAGCAAATGCACCTTGCCTCATGTTTACACAGCAGTGTTACTCCATAAGATGGAAGACGCCTTGTAGCCCATTTAATTGAATACGCTGTAAAGGGCGATGTTTACTGAGTCGTGCTGGAAGGCTTATTATGAAGCAGCGCTTCTTATTAAACATGGGCCCTTGCTTGTCACATGAGGTGCCTTATGGCTGAGCACCCCTTAGCAAACATGGCCAAAATTGACTTGCTCAAAGCTACAACAAGCTGACACTGAGGTTTTAAAGAGGTTGACATACAGTACACACTTGAGACACAGTGACATGAGCGCTAGACCACTTATCCCTTGTATCATTTTAGTGCGTGCCACCCCTGTGTATAAGTGACGTGTGACCATCTGTATGTTTTAACATCTGCACTTGTTCCAGCTGTCACAGAATATCCGCATGACTTGGAGGCATTAACGTGGATTAGTCTTGTTAGTTTTTAACATTTGTGAAATGCATTAAACAGCGGACACGAGGCATTAAGGTCTTATCCTATCCTCCGGCGGCGGGATTGTGTTAACCATACTTTTGAAAACAGTAACTTTCGACTCCTCAGCTGTGACAATAAAACACAGGAAGGATTGGTACTCGGCAGACTTGTTTATACTCTAATACAGAGGTGCGCAAACCGGGGGGCAAAAGATTTTCCAGGGGAGGGCACGGCGCTTACAGAGGTCCCGTGCTCTTCCCCAAGGCATTTAAATGAAATGCCGGGTGATCGCACAAGACCTCGGCAACTTCCCTTACGTTGTCTTCGGCGATGTGTCACCATGGCAATGCAGCGTCATATGACGCCGCGGGTCACGTGACGTCACATTGCCATAGCAACGTGACGTCACGTGACCCTGCTGCGTCATTTGACACCGGAGACAAGGTATGTTGGGGGGCACGAGCAGGTGGGGGGAGAGAAGGAAGGGAGGCGCAAAGGGGAAACGTTTGTGCACCCCTGTTCTAAGAAGTTTCTGTTTTTACCATACTGATCTTTTAGAAAACTTGATTAAGTGTAGGCTGGGATACCTTTTAGACATCTCAACATCTTAACCCCCTCACAGCTAGAGGACCTCTCTGGTAGATCACTGGTTAGATCAGCACAGGGTGGGCAACTCCAGTCCTCAAGGGCCACCAACAGATCAGGTTTCTGGATATCCCTGCTTCAGCACAGGTGGCTCAATCAGTGGTTCAGTTGAAGACTGAGCCACTAATTGAGCCACCTGTGCTGAAGCAGGGATATCCTGAAAACCTGACCTGTTGCGGGGGGAAGGGGGGGTCTTGAGGACTGGAGTTCAGCACCCCTGGGTCAGATACTCATGTTCTTCTTGAGAAAGGGTTCATTTTGGATGGTAATTTCCAAGGCCCACCTAGCATCAATGACACGTCCTCTTTTTCCTATTGCTTTTTTCATGAACTATGTCTTTTTATGAATCCCTTTTTGTTTTGTCTTTCCATAGTGAGCTGAGAGCAGAGGATTTTTTTTAGATTTCATTAAGTAGCAGTTAGAAGGCAGCTAGTCACTGTACTGTACCTGTGCAATCATATGGTTGTGTTATGACAATTGTGTCATACGTTTTGTGGAATGCTAACATTACCTACTAAAATACTAATTGAATACACAAAGGCCTAGCCTATATGGAATGAAACAGTATGTATTTATTACACTCCTAATCATTAGGGATTCCCGTTTTAGGTTTTCACCGGAAAAAAACTATCGATGGATCATCTTGCACTATCGGCTGAAACGGAATGAAAAACATAATCTCTTATTGCGTTCCACCTCTTGTCGCCGCCCAGCCATAGGTACTGTAGGAGACAAAGGCATCACAAGAGGGGTATGGAAACTAACACAATTAAACAGTTAAACGCCAAATTCAAATGTGTCTCCGTTTTGTTTTCATGTTTAACACTGATCATTTATATTGTGGGTTTTACTGTGTTTATTATCTGTTTCCATTTATAGGTCTGTCATCAGTAAATAGTTTGCCATGTAAATGCAGTATTTGGATTCCGGGCGCTCGTTTCGTTTTGCTTTTTAACGCTGATAATAAGCACTGTATATTTTAATCAAATGAAAACAGAACCCACCCACATATTTTACTACAACAACAAAAACACTTATACTACTTAATAATAAGGGACACTTAAAGCAAACTTATAGCCACCGCCGGGATGCGCTGTAAACGAGGTCTTTCCGGCGAATAGTTTCTGTGATGAAACGCAGGACTGAGCAGACGGCTCCCTGTGCTGACACCTACAGGCATCATAGGCAGCGGGGATTACTGTCCGACCGTGTCCGCCATTTTCTGAGACGCCTATCTGTCAGGTGACATATTTTGTTGTTTGTATGCAATTGTAGCAGCACTTAAATGCATCATTGTTTGTAATTCCCGAATCTGGGATGTATTTTAAAACAGGGTACTGCATCTTGCATTTCTTGATATATATATATTTGCAGAGCCAAGACAACAGTCTTGCATCGCACATGCATTTGTTTAACGCCGTACATTGTGCGTGTTAATTAACTTATCACGGATTCCTTTGTGTACTTGCGCCGTAAGGATGCAGTCAGAGTTGGGTAAAGAGACACAATTGATGGCCGTGAATTTAAACTGGGGTAAATTCTTTTCAACACTGCTCTTCTGAAGAGGATGTAAACCCAGGGGTCCAGGATCTGGTTCCAGGTCGCTACTCGCAGGTAGATAAGCAGAAGTTTCTCTGTCTCTCTCGGGATTTCGTCGCCTGTGAAAACTTTGCTGGGCTGTTGCAGAACGGTCTGCGCTATGAAAATCTGATGAGAAGGGGGAAATGATAAAGTTAGACATCTTCCCTCTTACCAGTCTCCTACTGTTTGTTCAAATCTAGCATGGTTCGGGTATTGCTCTAATTTAAGTTGAACCATTCTAAATAATGTGTGACCCAATGGAGTTTGTAGGAACGCCGTGTGGCTGAGTGGGGTAGTGAAATGGTCCTTATTTATCATTACATTCTGTAACATCATATATTCATTATTTCACAACTGAAAATAGTTGCAATGCTTTGATCTACAATGCATACAGGTTCTTTCGTTAACAAAGAGGTTACATGGGCTCTGCATACAGTTTGCTATCAAGGCTTTGGGGCATGAAATAACACAAAACGTAAAAGCCTTGCCAAAACGCTTAAGTGGGTAAATATGGGGCATTTGCTATCCTAT
This sequence comes from Ascaphus truei, assembly GCF_040206685.1. Classification (NCBI taxonomy): domain Eukaryota; kingdom Metazoa; phylum Chordata; class Amphibia; order Anura; family Ascaphidae; genus Ascaphus; species Ascaphus truei. The sequence continues at coordinate 34,022,049 of NC_134490.1, forward strand.
CTTGTCTATAAATCTGAGAATTGCCGTTAAAAAACCTAGAATCTTAAGTACTGCTCCTTTTTTTAATTAATTTTTGTGTAACAAGAGGTGATATAGATTTACCAATGCATAAATCTAACATAGATTTACCAATGCATAAATCTAACATAGATTTACCAACGCATAAATCTAACATAGATTTACCAACGCATAAATCTAACATAGATTTACCAACGCATAAATCTAACATAGATTTACCAACGCATAAATCTAACATAGATTTACCAACGCATAAATCTAACATAGATTTACCAACGCATAAATCTAACATAGATTTACCAACGCATAAATCTAACATAGATTTACCAACGCATAAATCTAACATAGATTTACCAACGCATAAATCTAACATAGATTTACCAACGCATAAATCTAACATAGATTTACCAACGCATAAATCTAACATAGATTTACCAACGCATAAATCTAACAGATTTACCAACGCATAAATCTAACAGATTTACCAACGCATAAATCTAACAGATTTACCAACGCATAAATCTAACAGATTTACCAACGCATAAATCTAACAGATTTACCAACGCATAAATCTAACAGATTTACCAACGCATAAATCTAACATAGATTTACCAACGCATAAATCTAACATAGATTTACCAACGCATAAATCTAACATAGATTTACCAACGCATAAATCTAACATAGATTTACCAACGCATAAATCTAACATAGATTTACCAACGCATAAATCTAACATAGATTTACCAACGCATAAATCTAACATAGAGTTACCAACGCATAAATCTAACATAGATTTACCAACGCATAAATCTAACATAGATTTACCAACGCATAAATCTAACATAGATTTACCAACGCATAAATCTAACATAGAGTTACCAACGCATAAATCTAACATAGATTTACCAACGCATAAATCTAACAGATTTACCAACGCATAAATCTAACATAGATTTACCAACGCATAAATCTAACATAGATTTACCAACGCATAAATCTAACATAGATTTACCAACGCATAAATCTAACATAGATTTACCAACGCATAAATCTAACATAGATTTACCAACGCATAAATCTAACATAGATTTACCAACGCATAAATCTAACAGATTTACCAACGCATAAATCTAACAGATTTACCAACGCATAAATCTAACAGATTTACCAACGCATAAATCTAACAGATTTACCAACGCATAAATCTAACAGATTTACCAACGCATAAATCTAACATAGATTTACCAACGCATAAATCTAACATAGATTTACCAACGCATAAATCTAACATAGATTTACCAACGCATAAATCTAACATAGATTTACCAACGCATACATCTAACATAGATTTACCAACGCATAAATCTAACATAGAGTTACCAACGCATAAATCTAACATAGATTTACCAACGCATAAATCTAACATAGATTTACCAACGCATAAATCTAACATAGATTTACCAACGCATAAATCTAACATAGAGTTACCAACGCATAAATCTAACATAGATTTACCAACGCATAAATCTAACATAGAGTTACCAACGCATAAATCTAACATAGATTTACCAACGCATAAATCTAACATAGAGTTACCAACGCATAAATCTAACATAGATTTACCAACGCATAAATCTAACATAGAGTTACCAACGCATAAATCTAACATAGATTTACCAACGCATAAATCTAACAGATTTACCAACGCATAAATCTAACAGATTTACCAACGCATAAATCTAACAGATTTACCAACGCATAAATCTAACATAGATTTACCAACGCATAAATCTAACAGATTTACCAACGCATAAATCTAACATAGATTTACCAACGCATAAATCTAACATAGATTTACCAACGCATAAATCTAACATAGATTTACCAACGCATAAATCTAACATAGATTTACCAACGCATAAATCTAACATAGATTTACCAACGCATAAATCTAACATAGATTTACCAACGCATAAATCTAACATAGATTTACCAACGCATAAATCTAACATAGATTTACCAACGCATACATCTAACATAGATTTACCAACGCATAAATCTAACATAGATTTACCAACGCATAAATCTAACATAGAGTTACCAACGCATAAATCTAACATAGATTTACCAACGCATAAATCTAACATAGATTTACCAACGCATAAATCTAACATAGAGTTACCAACGCATAAATCTAACATAGATTTACCAACGCATAAATCTAACATAGATTTACCAACGCATAAATCTAACATAGATTTACCAACGCATAAATCTAACATAGATTTACCAACGCATAAATCTAACAGATTTACCAACGCATAAATCTAACATAGATTTACCAACGCATAAATCTAACATAGATTTACCGATTTACCAACGCATAAATCTAACATAGATTTACCAACGCATAAATCTAACATAGATTTACCAACGCATAAATCTAACATAGATTTACCAACGCATAAATCTAACATAGATTTACCAACGCATAAATCTAACAGATTTACCAACGCATAAATCTAACATAGATTTACCAACGCATAAATCTAACATAGATTTACCAACGCATAAATCTAACATAGATTTACCAACGCATAAATCTAACATAGATTTACCAACGCATAAATCTAACATAGATTTACCAACGCATAAATCTAACATAGATTTACCAACGCATACATCTAACATAGATTTACCAACGCATAAATCTAACATAGAGTTACCAACGCATAAATCTAACATAGATTTACCAACGCATAAATCTAACATAGATTTACCAACGCATAAATCTAACATAGATTTACCAACGTATAAATCTAACATAGATTTACCAACGCATAAATCTAACATAGATTTACCAACGCATAAATCTAACATAGAGTTACCAACGTATAAATCTAACATAGATTTACCAACGCATAAATCTAACATAGATTTACCAACGCATAAATCTAACATAGATTTACCAACGCATAAATCTAACATAGATTTACCAACGCATAAATCTAACAGATTTACCAACGCATAAATCTAACATAGATTTACCGATTTACCAACGCATAAATCTAACATAGATTTACCAACGCATAAATCTAACATAGATTTACCAACGCATAAATCTAACATAGATTTACCAACGCATAAATCTAACATAGATTTACCAACGCATAAATCTAACAGATTTACCAACGCATAAATCTAACAGATTTACCAACGCATAAATCTAACATAGATTTACCAACGCATAAATCTAACATAGATTTACCAACGCATAAATCTAACATAGATTTACCAACGCATAAATCTAACATAGATTTACCAACGCATAAATCTAACATAGATTTACCAACGCATAAATCTAGCATAGATTTACCAACGCATAAATCTAACATAGATTTACCAACGCATAAATCTAACATAGATTTACCAACGCATAAATCTAACATAGATTTACCAACGCATAAATCTAACATAGATTTACCAACGCATAAATCTAACATAGATTTACCAACGCATAAATCTAACATAGATTTACCAACGCATAAATCTAACATAGATTTACCAACGCATAAATCTAACATAGAGTTACCAACGCATAAATCTAACATAGATTTACCAACGCATAAATCTAACATAGATTTACCAACGCATAAATCTAACAGATTTACCAACGCATAAATCTAACAGATTTACCAACGCATAAATCTAACATAGATTTACCAACGCATAAATCTAACATAGATTTACCAACGCATAAATCTAACATAGATTTACCAACGCATAAATCTAACATAGATTTACCAACGCATAAATCTAACATAGATTTACCAACGCATAAATCTAACATAGATTTACCAACGCATAAATCTAATATAGATTTACCAACGCATAAATCTAACATAGATTTACCAACGCATAAATCTAACATAGATTTACCAACGCATAAATCTAACAGATTTACCAACGCATAAATCTAACATAGATTTACCAATGTATAAATCTAACATAGTTACCAACGCATAAATCTAACATAGATTTACCAACGCATAAATCTAACATAGAGTTACCAACGCATAAATCTAACATAGATTTACCAACGCATAAATCTAACATAGATTTACCAACGCATAAATCTAACATAGATTTACCAACGCATAAATCTAACATAGATTTACCAACGCATAAATCTAACATGGATTTACCAACGCATAAATTTAACATAGATTTACCAACGCATAAATCTAACAGATTTACCAACGCATAAATCTAACATAGATTTACCAACGCATAAATCTAACATAGATTTACCAGTGCATAAATCTAACATAGATTTACCAATGCATAAATCTAACATAGATTTACCAATGTATAAATCTAACATAGAGTTACAAACGCATAAATCTAACATAGATTTACCAACGTATAAATCTAACATAGATTTACCAACGCATAAATCTAACATAGATTTACCAACGCATAAATCTAACATAGATTTACCAACGCATAAATCTAACAGATTTACCAACGCATAAATTTAACATAGATTTACCAACGCATAAATCTAACATAGATTTACCAACGCATAAATCTAACAGATTTACCAACGCATAAATCTAACAGATTTACCAACGCATAAATCTAACATAGATTTACCAACGCATAAATCTAACATAGATTTACCAACGCATAAATCTAACATAGATTTACCAACGCATAAATCTAACATAGATTTACCAACGCATAAATCTAACATAGATTTACCAACGCATAAATCTAACATAGATTTACCAACGCATAAATCTAACATAGATTTACCAACGCATAAATCTAACATAGATTTACCAACGCATAAATCTAACATAGATTTACCAACGCATAAATCTAACATAGATTTACCAACGCATAAATCTAACATAGATTTACCAACGCATAAATCTAACATAGATTTACCAACGCATAAATCTAACATAGATTTACCAACGCTTTCTTTTAACAGAACATTAGTGCATAGCAGAGATGGGCATATTTTGGGGGGAGGATTTGGATCCCACTCGGATTGGCCGGTTCCTTCGGCCAGGGATGTCCGCAGACCAGTCCCAAATAGGACGATTTGCTTTGGTGGATTCTAATGTCCCATTTTTTTTAAAGGCTTGAAGCAGTGGGTTTGTGGAGCAGAACCCCATTAATTTCAGTTCCAAGGCCCCCCTGCTTCCAGAGATACTTACCCCTGTAAGGGCGCCAGCAGCCGCTCTTCGGTTTAAATATCTCGCTCATGTGGGCCAATCAAACTGATTTAAAATGTGTTTGTTTTTTTAAAGGATTTTAGAATCAGTCTGGATTATTAACAATCAGCTCAGATTTTTAATGCCAAATCAATGGACGGTTTTTGGCCGGAGGGGATGGAGGGGGGGAGACAGATACGGCCTAAAATATCTGGGAAATTCCGGCGAACGGATTTGGACTGTTCTGCTCATCCCTAGTGCAGGGAAACAGAACAACACATGCGGGGTTGCTGTCTCTCTGATGCATTTAGTCCCACATGGCATTAATGACAGTGGTATGTTTGGTGAGTTAAATCCTAGTGTCTGATGCCTTTAAAATTCTTTTCTTTTTTTTTTTAAATTAGAACCTGCAAAAAGGACTGATGTTGTTGTCTTTTAAGGGGCCCAATATGGTATTTATAGGTCCATCGGCATTCATCCCAAAAATAATCCAGACATCAGGAAGTAATGAAAACTATTTTTGGCAGAAGTACAGACACACTGAATATATTTCAGAAGGCTTCATATGGTGGAAAATGGATGGATTCTCTGGACCTTTGCAAAATAATGACTTTGCTTTGTGCCTGACTAGTTGTGAAATAGAATAATCTGTACTTTGTATCTAAATGCAGAAATCAGTCCCATCAGGGATGGAAACAGTATTTATAGCAGACATCTTTCTAGGATACACATAATGGATGAGGATATTATTCTTTATTATTAATTATTATTATTATATACATACCTCTGTACATTACTTTTTTTTTTTTTCAAATAAAGAAATACTATATTTGTTTTATATGGGGTTGGGGTTCCAAATTGATTCATCCCAGTACTAAAATGAATACCGAATTGATCTTACCTGATGAGTTTACAATGTAGTCTGTGATATTCAATTCACAGATACTGTAAATACTCTATACATAGTCTAGCTCAGTGTTTTTCAACCAGTGTTCCTAGGAACCCTTGGGTTTCCATTGGCAATTTTCTGGCCATTTGCAAATTGTATCAAATACAGAAGAATTTACAATGCATCTGATCACAGAGTTGCTTTTAGAGATGGTTGGGGGTTCCTCAGAATTTCACTTGAGGTTCCTTAACCAAAAAAAAAGGTTGGAAACCACTGCTCTAGCTAAATGTTACAGTTTGGAAGCACATTGTTTTCACTTCACGTGTGACAAATCATGGATTATATAACCAATAAAAGCCTTTTTTACCCAGAGACATATTTACATTTGAAAAGTAACCTTACACCACATTCATTTAATTGTAACTGGCAGATAACTAATGTATTGTGTACTAATTTTTGACAAAATATGACCATAACATACTTTAACATGACCCAAAATACATTAAACTTCAGTATGCCTCTTGCCACAATTATATTTAGGTCAAATACAATAACATAATTAATGCTAAGTCAGCAGCTGTTTGGGCAAAGAATAAACTGCTTCCAAGTGAAAAATGCAAAGAATGGCGAGTTTGCAAAGTGTGTTAACTTACCAGCAATGGGAGCCAGCATACACTTGCAATTATCATGATGCCAACTAGCTGGACCATCATTTCCACTTCACTGTCACGCCGCCTCTGTACAGACTCACGGTCGTGATAAACCCTGCAGAGCGTCACTACACTGATGGTGTTGAGGACAAAGGAGAGACAAACAGCGAAGATGCCAGTCATCGAAAAGAGCAGGCCGAAGGCAATGTTCTTTGAGTCGTGTAGTAAGGTCAGAAAACACCAGGATTTTGGAAATTGCAGTGTATACTTTCCTATGCCCATTATGGGCAGCAACCCTAAAAAGAAGGCAAAGAACCAGACCATGACCACAATGCCCCAAGCTCTCTTCTTAGACACATTGGCGGAGCGTGAAAACGGCCTATTTATACCAAAGAAGCGTTCTGCTGCCATCGTGGCGCCCAGCAGAAGAGGGCACAACCCATAAAATACCATAGAAACACCCATAAAATTACAAAAGTGGCAATTTTTGTCTATCGCCATCCAGCTAAAGTTGGTGATGTGGTACGTCCCCACAATGGTCCCAGTTACCAGTAGTCCCATAAAGTCTGTGAATACCAAACCACAGAGGAAAATAAGGAAAGAGGAGCGTGATCGGCTGCGTGTCGTCTTCGAAGCACTGATCAAAACGCAAAAGGCAAACAGGTTGGAGAAGAGGCCAGTGAGGCTGAAAATGATGGAGAACCACCCAGACGCAATTAACTTTGTCTCTTCCATGGCCAAGCTCATGTTAATGTAACGGAAGCAGGTGCCTGTTTTTGTAACAAAGCTACTGTTTTCCATGTCCATGTCACCTGCTGGGCATAAAGCTGCTCCCACTCTATCCATAGTGCACATTTCTGTTTCCCACGGGGAGTTTTGATAGGCGAATAGCTGTGTCAACCGTTGGATTCATGTACAAGAGAGACCAGACTGGAAGGGTCTTTTAGGGGACTTGTCCAGTTCTGCTGCATGTCATTTTCACTCTGTCATGTATTGGACTCAAGCATCATCCTAGAGCTGGGAACATAAAACAAGAAAAATAGTCTCATTAAACCCATTTGATTGATACAGTAATAGATTAAGCTATTAAAACTTGTAGTCATGCTATTGCCATTGATATGGCATTTAGAACACTTTATCAGTGAATTGAGTCAAAGAGAAATAAACAGCTACCTTTCAACTGGATAGTACATATAATGTAGTTTATAAAAAAAAACATACCTTGTATATGTATCATTTTTAGTGTTGAAACTAGCTACTAAAAATGACTGTAAAAAAAGCAATGATTGAATCCATATACATGTTTTTCATATGCTAAATTACATATTAAGATGGTTATGTCAAATAGTTAAATCTTTAAAACGAAGGCAAAATATGGCACAACATGATGGTTCAATTTTCTAAAACATTTTATTTGGTCCTTGAAAGCTTCTGTTTTTTTTATTACCAGTTAATCTCTAAAACAGCATTAAATTCCCTGTCTTGTACCTCACGTAAATACATTCCTTTGGGTCCTTAATGTGCAGCAGTAATCTACCGAAAATATCTAGTCATTTGTTGTATAAACTGGAGCACAGGATAGTTGGGATGCTTATAAATGGTAGTTTGGTAATATAATCTATTTCCATTTGTTTTAGCAGTAACTGCTTCAGTTCAGTGGACTATACTAGTCTATAAATATAGACACAGTAACCGCGCACATCGCGCCATCACACAGGGCTTTATTCCATTACAGTACATCTGGGTGATGAGTTATCCACAGGTTTTAGTTTTGCACTGAAGCAAATTTTGGAAAGTATTATGTGGGAATGAATTTTTATACAATTATTGTTAAAATGGGACTAACACACACATATATATATATATATGCAGTGTTCGACAAACCTATACATTTGCACGCCCCGGGCGAGTGGATTTAACATCGTGGCGAGCTCCTATTGGCCCAAGCAGCACACGTGTGGTACTAGGTGGCGAATAGATTTTTTTGTTCGGCGAGTAGATTTTTTGGTGATTTGTCGACCACTGTGTATATATATATATATATATATATATATATACATACATACATACATACATACATACATACATACATACATACACAACCACTGCAAGCTCAGAACCCAAAACCACCACAGCAAAAGGAGTGCTACTGGAATTATATATATATATAAACGTACAGAAAATGTAATAAAATAATGAAGAGAGGGAAACAGGCTCACTCACAAACAAAAAAAGAATATCAGGCATGTAAGTAATGTATATCACCACCACGGGATCAGCGCGGCAAAATCTCCTGCAGCATGAGATGTAACAGACGCTGCCAGCTCGTGTCCCAATGTATCAGACCTCATGGATGGTGTTGAAACTCGTATTAACAGGAGTCTTGAATAGTCAGTCTCTCCAAACCAGACCGGCTAACAATCGCGCCAACTCCTGGCTGTGTGCAGCAGAGCTGGAAGCTTGCCACCCTTCCGACCCGACCCTTGATGATGACGTAATGTATATATATATTAGGGAGCCCTGATAGGCTGTCAGGGACGTTTAGTGTGATTACTATTGCAGGCATAGGGCTACGCATGCGCTTGCTGTTGAATTAGTCTCTTTCTGTTTACATTAGTGACGCGTGACTTCATCGCCCCTATTCCCATTCCACACAGAGGAGGAGATTATCTTCGCGCATGCGCAATGATAGCCCTAGTGACGCTGGTCTCCCCGCTATTATCTAATAGGATCGCCACCTACAGGGGTGCTGCGGACAACGCAGAAAGGGTGCAGACCTCCTTTTCCCATGATATGTAAGTTTATTGGCCTGTATCTCCAGCATTGTTTGATTCAGTGGTAATGATTAGTGCCCATGTATTTAGGGTTACTGCGCATGCTCAGCATTGGCACACAGATGATTATGATTAACTGCACTGCTAATTCTAACAGGTTGATTTATGTTTTGGCGCCGTTTGTGTCTCTGATCCCTATATATTCTGCCCTTGTTCGCCAAGGAACTACAACCCATTCTCCAGGAAGATACAAGACTGCAACAGGTCTTCCCTGAAACACCCCTATTATCATACAGACAACCTCATAATCTCTAGAAAATGATGATGAGAAGTAAGGTATCCAACAATACAACTGAATGCGGGACAAGACCATGCCAGGACGCAAGATGCAAAACCTGCGCAATGCTCCACACAGCGGGCACAATACAAATACCATACAGGAATCTGGAGTACAAAATCAGAGGAAGGTTCATCTGTTCCTCCAGCAATGTCGTGTACCTCATCATGTGCCTGAAATGCCCAGGGGGCTGCTACTACATAGGCGAGACAGGACAGGGGCTAAACAAGAGAATGAATCTGCATCACCACAGAATCACACGCGGAACAAGAGACAGTCCTGTCGGCAAACATTTCTCTGACTCTGGCCATAAGATGAACGATCTGAAGGTGGCCTTACTCAAAGGTAATCTTAGAACACTGAAAGAGAGATGGTTGCATGAATACAAATTTATGCAACTGTTCGGGACACTTAGCGGTGGCCTAAACCGAGACAGAAGTTTCACGAGTCATTACTGACACAAGAAAACTCTCTTCCCACGAGTGCTAAAGGCCATGTCTATACATACTGCACTATATGAATGCACACACAGCTGTCTCCTACACATACAAATACATTATGTAATTCCATTCCTATATACCAATAGGGACCACATAGTATCTACACACACTTATAGTAATGGAACACCCTCTTACATTTCTACACCTACCCACACCACTATATACACGTCCACTCCACACACACCTTTTGTAAAGCGCTGTATACTCTGTGGGCACTTTACAAATGTATATTTACATACACACATACACATACACACTCTTACATCACTTACGTTCAGGGACCATTTAACACCTCAAGTCCTAAAACACATACTGCACAGGGGGGAGGGATAAGCTTCAATCACAGATCACATACCAGTATGCACTGTTTTAAGGTTAAAACCCTTTTTTGGCTTCATTCATTGTAACATCGCCGGAAGAATAGATCAGTGTATCTCGAAAGCTCGCACAAATAAAAGCATTTCGTTATCCACAGAACGTTAATGTCTATTCGTTTTTGATTTTATATATATATATATATATATATATATATATATATACATATATATATACCATCATGTTTTAAGTTACTGTATGGTGGGTGAAAAAGGCAACAAGAAACCTCGATAAATGCATTCGTGAACATTTTTCATAATAGAGTACAGTGAATTGCTGCTTCAATGCTTCCACGCCTAAGGCGTAACACGTCATCAGGGACTATTGACTAAAAGTTCTAACATTATAAGAAAATAAGTCACTAATATGCCAAGTCAGAAGTGTTTCTAATCCTATAATATTCAGGCATCTGGAGTGTATTACATTGATTAATACTGTAATCGTCGAAGTCAATTCCAGGCGTTTCGCAACGTTTAAGCTAACCCTTTGGCTGTTCATGTAACCTCTCACGGACTGTATGCCTTGAAGTTCCAGATGGTGAATGCCCAGGGAGCATAATGTTCCAAAAAGGCAGCCCATTGTCAGAGGCTCATCACAGTTCCTTATACATTATATTCACCGATAACTCACATTCAAACATTTAACATGTTTTAAGGGGGCCCATAAAAATCTCTTGAAGGAGTAGTCCTGCCTAGGGCACAATTAAACTGAGGACAGGGTTTGTTTAACCCCTTGGGTAATTCATGGCGTAGCTACCATATCATGAGGTCTGGCACTCCTGGGTCCCAGCATGCTACTTCATGGGCATTTCGCTTGTTGATCTGACCGGATAAAGGACTGAAGAGCAGAAGACTCTTATTCCCTCCTCGTGATGAGCGACATCGTGATCATGAGGATCGCTCCCCGAGGAATGTGCACATGATCTCAATGTGCCGCGTCCCTCCCCCCCTCCCCCACCATCACTCAAAATGTTAATTGAGATGTGGCCAACTCCAGTCCTCAAGGGCCACCAACAGGTCAGGTTTTCAGGATATCCCTGCTTCAGCACAGGTGGCTCAGTCTTTGAGGCTCAGTCTTTGATTGAGCCACCAGTACTCAAGCAAGGTTATCCTGACAACCTAACCTGTTGGTGGTCCTTGAGGACTGGAGTTAGCCACATCTGGGTTAATTCATCGAATGTTGCAGATTGACACATTAAAAAAAACAATTTAACATTTCTATGGTGAACTAAAGCTTTGAGGAGTTTTACCTTCTTCATGATAGGTTTTAGTGGTACAACGGTTTGGAAGTCCTATAGCTACCGTTACATTGTTAACTTTTCTCCATCATTTGTTTGCAACATCATTATTAATCCCGCATTGCTTATTTCACAAGATACAAATAAGAAAGGCGAGTTACTTTAATGAAGGTAAACGAGGATGTGTGCCCCCGCGTCAGCTGTAGAAATATGTCTCGGTGGTGGCGCTCCTTGGGTCGGTAAATGTTCACACTCAACAAGAAAAAGAAACTCAATACGGGCACTCTGCCACCGGTCTGGAGAATGAGATATTTATGTATTAGATATGTTAATAGGATAGACGTGGGGTACATTGTTATCCACCCATCCCGTTCTATTTGTGGGTCCGGAGTTCCAATCCTCGCACTCCTCACAGGGTCATTGTTGCGTCATTTCTTGATTTTTAACACCCCTTATTTTTATATTCGTTATGTAATAAAGTCTATGAAATGTATCACTAATCCCCCAGATCGGTGGCGGGGGTGGGGGGGTGGGGGCCCGTATTGGGTTTCTTTGTTTGTGGAGTCTTTACTTTAATGAAACCTGCGAATGTTTCCTCTTTAACCTGAAACAGTGCCCTGCTCCTTTAAATGTTGGGATTTTCGCCGTAACAGAGATGTATTCATTTTCCTTCCCGTAAATCATTGATTTCTTCACGGAAAGATCTAGAAATTGGACAGCGGACGACCCTTTTGCAGGGAGTGGTAGTTTAATATGGATGTGGTGATAACTTTTCTTAGGGCTAGATCCGCAGAAGTCCCTTTAAAGGTTTGTCGTGACATTACTGCAGGGGTGAACAAACTTGTTGCCCTGTGCCCCCCTGCTTGCTCTCCCCCACTGCTCACACCTCACCCCCTTACCTGCGGGTCATGTGGCATCACATCACCCTGCGGCGTCATTTGGCGCGGTGTTGCCATGGTGACACGTTGCCCAAAGCTGTCTGAGTCAAGGTAAGGGAACTTAAAGAGGCCTCACGCGGTGCCCTGGCATTTAATTTAAAAGCTTTGGGGAAGAGCGCGGGGCCTCTGTAAGCGCTGCGCCCCCCTAAAATAATTCTCGTGCCCCCCCCCCCCCAGTTTGCGTACCCCTGCATTAACGTATTGGTAGTCCTAATGCATTTCCACAAAAGGTGATTAGCGCTACGACACCCCTCGTGTTAACGAGAGAAATATCGGAGCGCTACATCGTAACGGCTTATCTGGCTTACTCATATGCAAATAATATGCTAATGAGCTGTTAACCTAACAACGCATATCGACAAACCTCCAGTCATGTTAGCGCATGGAAATAGCGTTACGATAATTACGGTCACATCAGAACCTGCCTCAGATCCAGACCGTGATTATCATAACGTTATTTCAGGGAGTGTAGGACTTAACCCTTTCATTACACTTGTCATACAAATATATATATATATATATATATATATATATATATATATAATGATACATAGTTACATAGTAGTTGAGGTTTAAAAAAGACATGCGTCCATCAAGTTCAACCTATGCTAAATTTAGACAACAGATACTATATCCTATATCTATACTTCCTTATTGCTCCAGAGGAAGGCAAACACTGTACATATATATATACACAGAATGGGAGCACACACTGGGAAAAAAGTGTGCTGCATGGTAAAGGGTTAAATAGTTATAGTCTGTGAGGATCCCTGGAGATCCAATATACTGGCACAGCACGTGGGATAATCACATCAAAGTGGTGTATTCGGTCCAAAATGCACGCATATGCCTGACGTTTCAGTCCTCAGAAGACCCATGAAGAAGGTTCATCTGGGGACTGAAACGTCAGGCATATGCGTTCATTTTGGACCGAATACACCACTTTGATGTGATTATCCTCGTGCTGTGCCAGTATATTGGATCTCCAGGGATCCTCACAGACATATTATATATATGTATGGTAAAACCTATCCTGCTTCATTTTTGCATAGCCAGTATAACCAACCCCACCCTGATGAGACCCATTAAGGTCAAAACAGGTGTCTGTGGGTGGGTTTACTGGCTATGTATCTTAACCCTGGCTTTGCTCAAAGCTGTGACCATGCAGCAAGCTTAAGCCTTTAGGGAACCATGTTAATGGTTTGAAGCAAAAGGTGAAACCAGAATGATTTAGATAGGCGCTAAATAAAAGTGCAGTGGTATAATGATAGATTCACACAGGAAAAAATATATAAGTAACTTAAACGATGTCTCAACCTTCCTGTGGGGGATATGTACAGATCCCCCTCAAATGGAATGGATACAGGTGGTTGGAAGGGAGCCACAGTCGCAGGAACATCCAAAAAATAAAAGGAAATATAATAGTGCAATATGTTGTGATAAAGCGAATTTTGAGATGTCTTGGCTCTATAGAGTGTCTACTTACAATAAGTAGGTGTATAAAAAGCGTATTGCAAAGTAAGGTGGTGTGTAGCAGGCTGCAGAGACAGGATCCTCGCGAGTTTGAGGTGAAGGAGATCTCACTCAGGTACACATGCCACAGGAAAAGATACAGAAAAGACCATAGTACAGATCGGACAAAATCAGTTTGTATTAAAAGCAGGGTAAAAGTTGTACTTACAATAAGTACATAAACAATGTACACGTAGCGTTTACTTTAGAGGTGAAACCGGCGTCTATGTGGGTAGCCTCTAGCTGCTGCAACTCCCAGTCCTCCTCGTCGGATCGCGATGACTGGCGTCTGACGTCACTACCGGCGCAAGGGTGACGGCTTCCGATCCGGAACACAGAGGTTGGCAGACAGCAGGGGGACCGCAGAATAGGCACCTTCTCCTTCTGGGCAGCTGTGCAGGCTGCAGGAATAGGCTCAACGCGTTTCGCTGTGTTACACCACAGCTTCCTCAGGAGCAAGTGAATACCCCTAGTGGGTGTGCAGTTTATATACCAGAGACAATTACTCAATAAAAGCTTGATTTTACATAGGTCCTCCTCTTAAAGGTACATGACTCTATGGTCCAAAAACGACGCAATTACACTAAAACTTTAATATTACATATCACAAAAAAATATAAGGTGCATAAAAGATGCTAATAGATATTAAAATGTTTATAATGTTTATAAAAAATGTTTATAATGTTTATAAAAAATGCCCTATACATCAATAAAACTATGCAGACTATATAGCTCAGCATGGTGGCGGAGAGATAAAAAGGGGGAGAGAAATAAAATATGATCAGTGACATAGATAGTAGCGTATTCTTATGTTCATAAGATCTCAAAGGCTTGAGATCAAGGGGGGGGGGGAGGGAAGGGAACATGAGAGAGATCTGTGGTAATGGGGATAAAGGAAGGAGTAGGTAGGGTATACAAGTGGGTACAGCAGAGATATTAGGACTATTGGACAGATGTTAGTTGATTAAGAATGGTATTATTTCAAAGTCTGCATTCAGACCGTGTGGTATTAAGGTGTTTAATTTGTGAATCCAAAACATTTCACGTTTACTTAAGTCAATATCTCTGCTGCGACCTCTCCAATGCTGTAACACATTTTCTATACCCGTAAATTTTAAACCTTTAGTGCTCGAATTATGAAACAGTGCAAAATGTTTGGAAACACTGTGGGTTAAAACTCCTCTACGAATGTTGCTCAAATGCTCTAAAATACGTGTTTTTATTGCTCGTTTTGTTTTGCCCACGTATTGGAGTCCACATGGACATTCCAATAGATAAATTACATATTCCGTGTGGCAGTTCATGTACTGTTTAATCTTAAAGGTTTCCTTCCGATTATTCCCCATAAATTCTCTTTTGTCTGTCTGTTTATATTCGCATGCTTTGCATATTGAGCATCCAAAAAAGCCCTCAAGTTTTTGAAGCCAACCTGTTTTTTTAGGGCCATCAGTTTTCCTTATGGCGCTTGGTGCAATGATGTTTTTAAGATTTTGCGCTTTTTTAAATATTATTTTTGGGTGCTCCGGAATAATATCTTTTAGTATTTCGTCATTTTGCAAAATATGCCAGTGCTTGCGTATTATTTTACAGATGTTCTTTGATTCTATATTAAAGGAAGTTAGAAAAGCAGTATCAAAAGAATTATTTTCAATAGCAGGTGTATTCTTAGGCCTAATCAGCTCCTTCCTATCTAGGCTTTTTGCCTTGGTCAGGGCGGTATCCAACATTGCTCCATTATATCTTTTCTCTAGGAAGCGTGACTCTAAGATTTTACATTGTTCTTCAAAGGTAATTTCATCGGTACAGTTCCTACGCATACGCCTATATTGATTATAAGGAACATTGTCCATCCATTGGTGATGGTGACAGCTTGAACGGAGAATATAGTTATTACTATCAACCGTTTTGAAGAACGATTTGGTCTTTAGGATACCTTCCTCTATATATATGTTAAGGTCCAAAAAGTTTAAAGATGTTTTATTTGTTTCAAAAGTAAAAATGAGATTAGAGGTATTGATGTTTAAATTAGCCAGAAAAGCATCTAACTCTCTTTGCTCGCCCTGCCAAATGAGGATGATGTCATCAATGTAGCGCCGCCATAGGACAATGCCGGCCCCCAGCACACCACCGGGCCAGATGTTATTTTCCTCCCAGTATCCCATAAAGAGATTGGCGTAGCTGGGGGCAAACCTCGTTCCCATGGCGGTGCCACACTTCTGAATGTAGAACACATCCTCAAAAAGAAAAAAGTTCTTCTCCAATATGAATAAAATGGCGTCAATAATAAACTGTGTTTGTATCTCTTTTAATTCTGGGTCTTGGCTTAAAAAATATTTGACAGCTTCACACCCCAGATTGTGTCTAATGGAGGTATATAGTGCGGTAACGTCTATGGTAGCCATAATGAAATCTTCCTTCCATTCTAAATTATCTAATAGAAGCAATATTTCCGTCGTATCTTTGAGGTAAGATTTCAATGTTTTTACATAGCTTTGCAGGAAAGTATCTATATATGCTGAGAGGTTCATTGTACGTGTACATTGTTTATGTACTTATTGTAAGTACAACTTTTACCCTGCTTTTAATACAAACTGATTTTGTCCGATCTGTACTATGGTCTTTTCTGTATCTTTTCCTGTGGCATGTGTACCTGAGTGAGATCTCCTTCACCTCAAACTCGCGAGGATCCTGTCTCTGCAGCCTGCTACACACCACCTTACTTTGCAATACGCTTTTTATACACCTACTTATTGTAAGTAGACACTCTATAGAGCCAAGACATCTCAAAATTCACTTTATCACAACATATTGCACTATTATATTTCCTTTTATTTTTTGGATGTTCCTGCGACTGTGGCTCCCTTCCAACCACCTGTATCCATTCCATTTGAGGGGGATCTGTACATATCCCCCACAGGAAGGTTGAGACATCGTTTAAGTTACTTATATATTTTTTCCTGTGTGAATCTATCATTATACCACTGCACTTTTATTTAGCGCCTATCTAAATCATTCTGGTTTCATCACTGGTTTTCTGTACTTGATTTGGTGGCTGCTTTTTTAAGTGACTTTATTACACGTTAAATATGGAGGTTATTTCACCAAATATTTTTGCAAAGAGACAATCAAGAAAATTACATTTTAGCTTTAATGACACAAAAACATCACATACACCTGTTATCAATGATTTGTTAGAAGAAGAATTTTTGAAATTAGAAAGGCTATTAATCAAGGACACTAGAAAATGGCTGGATCTAAGCTTCCTAAATAAGTATATGGAATGTAATAGAATACCCAGAGGCCTAAGATTTTCCAAAAATCCCTCATCCAATCTTGATGATGAGGATTTTGTGAAAAACTGGCACGAGACCATTGACAAATGCTCTTTTAATCTAATGGTATCCTTGATTAACCAACACAAAAAGCATATAAATATTATTGATGAAGAAGTAGTAATAATAGAAAACAAACTAGCTCATTTGGAGGATACTGCAGAGTTCAAAATTAAAGATAGAAATCTGAAAAGAAAAATTGATAAATTAGAAAATGATTTGTATACCACAAAAATGAACAAATTCCTAAGAGATGAGGGAGACTATTTAAGAGGAGAACAGAGAGATTGGAAGAAAAAGAAAACTAGATATCAACCAGAAAGGTCACAATCAGATAGATATGGTGACAAAACTTTTAAAGAATCGGACAAATCTTTTAAAGATACCTATTTTAAACCAGACTACAAATCGAATAATTCATGGGGAGATAATAAAGATCTCAAATCCACCCACCAAAATTCTAGAACAGACTATCCTACCTATGATAAACACCCTAAAAACAACACTATATTTAGAGGTAGGGATCACCATAAAGAAGGAGAGAGTCATAAGGGAGAGGATACAGAAAGAAGTGATAGATATAGACTAGAAGCAGAGAAACAGAGGAGGGAACAACACAAAGAGAGAGAACAACATAGAGAGAGAGAGCAACATAAAGAAAGAGAGTTGCAGAAAGAGAGAGAGCGAAAGAGGGAAAGAGAACAAAGAGATAGAGAGCTCAGAGAGAGAGAACTTCAAAGAGATAGAGAAGCTCAACGAGAGAGGGATTATAGAACTAGCAAATATCTACGTGAGAAAGAGATTAAAGAGAAGGAGACGAAAGAGAGAGAACATCAAAGAGAACGTGAATTAAAAAGAGAGAGGGAACTCAGAAAGGATAGAGAAGAGAGAAGAAGAGAAAGGGATAGGCATGAATGTACAAAACATGCCAAAACCAGCAGATCCCGCTCACCTATAGGAGCTACAGGGCCAAGTAACTTTTTAGAGATAGAAGATACACTAACACTATGGGAATCAAAAAACCCCTACACTCCCCTCTCAGACCAAGGAGAGGGGTTCACACTCCCGAAAGGAGAAACAGGCAGAGAGGGAAGCGGGGGAGAAGAAAGAAAAAAGAGAGAACAAAAGTGAATAATAAAAATAAGAATACAAGTGTATTCAACCTAAGTTCCACCATTTTGTCTACCCCACAAGTAAACCTCATTTCAAAGGGACTGTCTTTTGCCCCTACTGTTGGACCCAACAGCTTTGAATTATTCCTAGATGCTAATAAGTATCTGAGAAAACTCACGGTCAAACGCTTTTTTCTAAGCAAAAATGCTGAATCAAGAATGACAAACCTGAACCCCCCTATCTTAAAAGAGGCAGATAGTTTTAAACATACCAATTTAAAGAAAAAATCTACATTTTACCCCACTTACCTTAAAGGTAATCATTTGGACGTATTTTACAATCTAATAACAAAAGATTTTGAAGAACTAACCAAAAACAAAAAGATAAATGGTAAAAACAATCTGACAAAGGTTGAAAAAACAGCTCTAGAGGAAATCACTAAAAACACCAATTTGGTAATTAAACAAGCAGATAAGGGAGGAGGAATAGTTATCTTGAACAGAGAGGATTATCTTAAAGAAGCCAACCGTTTATTGGGTGATGTAAATACTTATGAGATCTTACACAAAAATCCCAGCAAAATATTCTTTAAGGAACTTAAATCCCTCTTAGATAGAGGTAAAGATCAGGGTATCCTTACAGACCATGAGTATAACTTTCTTCTGAACGAGACCCCGCAACTACCTATCTTTTATATATTACCAAAGATACATAAATGTCTGGTAAATCCTCCGGGAAGACCGATAATTTCCGGTATTAACTCCCTTACATCGAACCTCTCAGCATATATAGATACTTTCCTGCAAAGCTATGTAAAAACATTGAAATCTTACCTCAAAGATACGACGGAAATATTGCTTCTATTAGATAATTTAGAATGGAAGGAAGATTTCATTATGGCTACCATAGACGTTACCGCACTATATACCTCCATTAGACACAATCTGGGGTGTGAAGCTGTCAAATATTTTTTAAGCCAAGACCCAGAATTAAAAGAGATACAAACACAGTTTATTATTGACGCCATTTTATTCATATTGGAGAAGAACTTTTTTCTTTTTGAGGATGTGTTCTACATTCAGAAGTGTGGCACCGCCATGGGAACGAGGTTTGCCCCCAGCTACGCCAATCTCTTTATGGGATACTGGGAGGAAAATAACATCTGGCCCGGTGGTGTGCTGGGGGCCGGCATTGTCCTATGGCGGCGCTACATTGATGACATCATCCTCATTTGGCAGGGCGAGCAAAGAGAGTTAGATGCTTTTCTGGCTAATTTAAACATCAATACCTCTAATCTCATTTTTACTTTTGAAACAAATAAAACATCTTTAAACTTTTTGGACCTTAACATATATATAGAGGAAGGTATCCTAAAGACCAAATCGTTCTTCAAAACGGTTGATAGTAATAACTATATTCTCCGTTCAAGCTGTCACCATCACCAATGGATGGACAATGTTCCTTATAATCAATATAGGCGTATGCGTAGGAACTGTACCGATGAAATTACCTTTGAAGAACAATGTAAAATCTTAGAGTCACGCTTCCTAGAGAAAAGATATAATGGAGCAATGTTGGATACCGCCCTGACCAAGGCAAAAAGCCTAGATAGGAAGGAGCTGATTAGGCCTAAGAATACACCTGCTATTGAAAATAATTCTTTTGATACTGCTTTTCTAACTTCCTTTAATATAGAATCAAAGAACATCTGTAAAATAATACGCAAGCACTGGCATATTTTGCAAAATGACGAAATACTAAAAGATATTATTCCGGAGCACCCAAAAATAATATTTAAAAAAGCGCAAAATCTTAAAAACATCATTGCACCAAGCGCCATAAGGAAAACTGATGGCCCTAAAAAAACAGGTTGGCTTCAAAAACTTGAGGGCTTTTTTGGATGCTCAATATGCAAAGCATGCGAATATAAACAGACAGACAAAAGAGAATTTATGGGGAATAATCGGAAGGAAACCTTTAAGATTAAACAGTACATGAACTGCCACACGGAATATGTAATTTATCTATTGGAATGTCCATGTGGACTCCAATACGTGGGCAAAACAAAACGAGCAATAAAAACACGTATTTTAGAGCATTTGAGCAACATTCGTAGAGGAGTTTTAACCCACAGTGTTTCCAAACATTTTGCACTGTTTCATAATTCGAGCACTAAAGGTTTAAAATTTACGGGTATAGAAAATGTGTTACAGCATTGGAGAGGTCGCAGCAGAGATATTGACTTAAGTAAACGTGAAATGTTTTGGATTCACAAATTAAACACCTTAATACCACACGGTCTGAATGCAGACTTTGAAATAATACCATTCTTAATCAACTAACATCTGTCCAATAGTCCTAATATCTCTGCTGTACCCACTTGTATACCCTACCTACTCCTTCCTTTATCCCCATTACCACAGATCTCTCTCATGTTCCCTTCCCTCCCCCCCCCCTTGATCTCAAGCCTTTGAGATCTTATGAACATAAGAATACGCTACTATCTATGTCACTGATCATATTTTATTTCTCTCCCCCTTTTTATCTCTCCGCCACCATGCTGAGCTATATAGTCTGCATAGTTTTATTGATGTATAGGGCATTTTTTATAAACATTATAAACATTTTTTATAAACATTATAAACATTTTAATATCTATTAGCATCTTTTATGCACCTTATATTTTTTTGTGATATGTAATATTAAAGTTTTAGTGTAATTGCGTCGTTTTTGGACCATAGAGTCATGTACCTTTAAGAGGAGGACCTATGTAAAATCAAGCTTTTATTGAGTAATTGTCTCTGGTATATAAACTGCACACCCACTAGGGGTATTCACTTGCTCCTGAGGAAGCTGTGGTGTAACACAGCGAAACGCGTTGAGCCTATTCCTGCAGCCTGCACAGCTGCCCAGAAGGAGAAGGTGCCTAGTCTGCGGTCCCCCTGCTGTCTGCCAACCTCTGTGTTCCGGATCGGAAGCCGTCACCCTTGCGCCGGTAGTGACGTCAGACGCCAGTCATCGCGATCCGACGAGGAGGACTGGGAGTTGCAGCAGCTAGAGGCTACCCACATAGACGCCGGTTTCACCTCTAAAGTAAACGCTACGTGTACATTGTTTATGTACTTATTGTAAGTACAACTTTTACCCTGCTTTTAATACAAACTGATTTTGTCCGATCTGTACTATGGTCTTTTCTGTATCTTTTCCTGTGGCATGTGTACCTGAGTGAGATCTCCTTCACCTCAAACTCGCGAGGATCCTGTCTCTGCAGCCTGCTACACACCACCTTACTTTGCAATACGCTTTTTATACACCTACTTATTGTAAGTAGACACTCTATAGAGCCAAGACATCTCAAAATTCGCTTTATCACAACATATTGCACTATTATATTTCCTTTTATTTTTTGGATGTTCCTGCGACTGTGGCTCCCTTCCAACCACCTGTATCCATTGAAGCAAAAGGTGGCACTGTGTGCTCATTTGCATGTCATTTCCCAGAATCCCTTGCTACAGTGGAAGTGCTGTGTGCTGGGTGATAATGGTGAAAGGCGGGGTTGCAGACCTGCTAAGACGTGCAAATGAGCATACAGTAATATTTCCATTTGATATATATATATAATCATATAAATGTCTAAAAAATATCAAGAGAGGCATCTGATAATTGTCATGTAATAAACTATACTGTAGTTTTTAGTGATTAAAGTGCATTTGTCTGTCTAACCTAATAAGGTATATCACCTTGACTGTTTTCAGAGTGGGTGTACAATAATGTGTCTACATATTATAACAAGAATTACCAAGAGACAGAAACTTTTAGTCACACAAAGTTATTTCACTGTGAGTGAAAAATAAATTCAGGAATATATTCATTTCAAAACTATTTCCAAAAATCTCCTCCTCCACCTTTTTTGGAGCAGAGCTGCCGGGTTCACAAAGTCCCCCGGTAACGCGTCTGTAACTGGAATGGGAACGCACATGATCGTTTTTCCAATGCGTATGTGCAGTATATTGTTCACTGCGCCTCTGTGCCACGGAAATCTCCATTAATACAGCACATGTAACGATGCTAGTTTGCTGAATGGCTGTTGTTTTTGCTTAGTAGCTTTGTGGATACCTGTTAAACTGAGGATACCTAATAGACATTACCTATTTAGGTAACATCACGTTAGTAGCCGAGATTTAATGGAGCTCTGCGTATCTACGCGGTAATGCTTTGAAATGCAGTATTAGTGAAGATCTCATTGTGTTAGATATCATGCCAGCAGCTTTTCACCAATGCTTTTCATTTCCCCTTAGCACACAACAGAAGAGCACACTGGTAAGAATCTTTATTCTGTTTAGTTACTATTCATATTGTAGAAATGTTAACAGTATTGTCTGGCATTGTTTAACACAGTATTTTGCACTGACCAAATGATAGGTGCATTCAGGTATACAGTAATATCCATGCCACTGTTTTTATTGGATGAACATAGAATCTTTCCCTATACAGCTCCTGTAAAACAAATATATATATATATATATTCCCCGCGCTTCTCCGTGTAAGGAGCATGCTGCTGGTGAAAGGATTGGCCATACATATGTGAAAAAACAGAAAGTGAATCCCTGCGCTTCTCCCATTGGGATAGCAATAAATGGGGAAATAAATATACACAGTGAAACCTAAGTCTGTAAGACAAAGCAGACTTTTGGTTATATCCTTTAGATAAAATTATGGCAAGCCAGCTAACCAACGTCAAGGTAAGTCGCAGTATCAGGTCCCTATGCTAAATACATATAAATATTCTGTTAAATATACCCTGAAGGGGTTAATAAACTAAGCATAAGCTTATGTAACTTAGTGCAGTTAAAAACTGGTATATACCAGTAAAGATACTTACATGTATGCAAGTAAAGTGAAAAGTGAATTTACCGGGAGATAATATACCTTGAAAAGGAGGCACTAACCTCCCACAAGCTGCTCAATAAGCAGTTACAGGTGGATTGGTTAAATACATTAATCACACCCCAATAGTGGTGCCCACTGGAGTGTGCTGCTAGGGATTTGATTCAGCCCAACAGAAAATGTAAAACAAATATATATATATTCACTGCGCTTCTCTGTGTAAGGAGCATGCTGCTGGGGAAAAGATTGTATACAGCTCCGGAGATACCTCCAATGGTGCCGCAGCAGCATCCCCGGTTAGGTAAACATTATGGGGGTTTAAATCTCCCACGTCAAGGAAGCCAATAGGAAGCAGTAACCTCATCCATCGCAGCTTCCTATTGCCCACCGTGCCATGGTTAGATTTAAGAATCCTAGTGTGTTGGCAGCAGGTACACGGTTAAGTATCTCGGGAAGCAGGGGATCCGCAGAGCTGGAAGGAACACGGTTCAGCTCTGGAGACCTCTTTGACAATGCTTTTTATATTTCACAGGGCTAATTTACCGATGTTAAAAACAAGTTAAAAATGAAACAACAAAACAGTGAAAGTAAAGTCTGGCAGAACCCAGGAAAAGATAAGAAAGCCATTTTTAATGGATGATCTATTTATAATAGACTTCCTGCATCACTAAATATCGTCTTGTTTGGCTGAGCAACATACACAAAATATTCAGCATTGAGCATCAGATGATTTCAATGGTTGGATTGAAATGAAACAAGGCAATTTATAATCAATTCCAGCCTTGACCTTTTCTTGTTTGCCAAAGGTTCCTAACATTTTGTTCTTGAGATACAAAGTTGACTATAAAAAATAAAATAAAAATGTTTTATACATTATACATATTATTATATTAAAAAAAACACATTCTAGCAAAAGTATTCATTCTGTAAATATTTTCTCATGCAGACATTTCTCTCAACACGCTCTTCAATAAGCAGAAGGTTAGATTCCGTGTAGAAGCTCTGACTATGGGAAGGAACGTCTTGTTCTAAGAAAATCTTGTAAAGGCTCGATTATTTCAATGGTTACATTAGAGCAGGTGTGCGCAAACTCTTCTCCCTGCGCCCCCCTTGCCTGCTCTCACCCCCTGCTCGGCTCGGGTGGCAACTGACGTCACATGACCCCCCGCGGCGTCATTTGCCGCCGGGTTGTCATGGCGATGCATCGCTGGAAAGTGAAGGTACGTAAAGTTACAGAGGACTCGCGCGATCCCCAGCATTTCATTTAAATGCCTTCGGGGGAAGCGCGGGGCCTCTGTAACCTCCGTGCCCCCAGTGAAAATCTCGCTCCCCCCAGTTTGCGCACCCCTGCATTAGAGATGGGAAAGAATGTGTTTCTAAGTTAATTAGTTAGCATTCATTTTGTGGTTCACATAACAGTTTTGTACAGTTATTTTATCTTTTAGCCGCCCTTGTTCAGATCCCATGTAAGTGGCCACACCGTTTCCTGATGGCAAGAAATGCTTTAGCGAGTTTCCAAGCTTGTCAGGTCACAAAAGATATTTTTGTCATGTTCGTTCACAAACCCTTTGGACGCATGCTTTGGATAAGCCTCTCTGTAAATGGACCCCACATCAAATAAAGAAAAACATGTAGGATGCATAAGGTCAGGGGGCTCAACTCCAGTCCTCAAGCTCCCCCAACAGGTCAGGTTTTCAGGATATTCCAGCTTGAGCACAGGTGGCTCAATCAGAGGCTCACTCAAAGACTGTGTGTGTGCGTGTGTTAGGGGGATCTGTGTGTGTGGGGGGGCGGAGCTGTGTGTGTGTTGGGGGGAGCTGTATGTGTGTGTGTGTGTTGGGGGGAGGTGTGTGTGTTGGGAGGGAGCTGTGTGTGTGTGTTGGGGGAGCTGTGTGTGTGTGTGTGTGTTGTGGGGAGGTGTGTGTGTGTTGGGAGGAGGGGTGTGTGTTTGGGGGAGGTGTGTGTGTGTGTGTTGGGAGGGAGCTGTGTGTGTGTTGGGAGGGAGCTGTGTGTGTGTATTGGGGAGGTGTGTGTTAGGAGGGAGCTGTGTGTGGTTGTGTGTTGGGGAGAGGTGTGTGTTTTGGGGGTGAGGTGTGTGTGGGTTGGGGGGAGATGTGTGTATGTGTGTGTGGAGGGCTAGGGCAAAATGGGTGCAAAACACTTTTATACCACATGTATTACTACTGTGAAGCGCTATGTACATTAATGGCGCTATATAAATAAAGACATACAATACAATACAATACAATACAAAGGGGCAGGATGATTTTGCATCAAAATTGGCTTCATACATGGACCCTAATTTAGGGAATTTAAAAAAGAAGACAAATTGTTTTACGTTCACAAGTCCTTTTTAGATACTATCTTCTCAGAATGGGCTTCCCCACAGCGAAGATATCCTACCAATTACTAATTTACTAGGATGTAGCTTTTTTCCAAACAAGACGCTAGGAACGGGAATACATCCCCTAAAGTAGTTGCGGGTCCCGTTTAGCACAAAGAAGGACGATCCTTTTCCGATGACAGGCGGATGGAAATATTTCTAGATACACATACAATAAGCGCTCCACCTATTTGAATCTATAGGGTATTAATTACCTCTATATAAGGAGATAATATAATGTGAATGTGCGCAAAAATGTGACAATGTGACTAGTTATGTAAAATCACTAACAGTCAATAAAGAGTTAAAGTGATACAAATCCTAAAAAATAAATGAGTGAATACTAGGATGGCAGCCTTAGGACAATACAACAAGTCTATCCAATGACTTGTAATGATGATAGAAATAACAAGAGAACACAAAGTCCTTGGCGCAGTTATTGATTAAGAATACCAGTCCTGGGCACAAGCTGTAATCAGTCCAGGTGCACAGTCTCTGATGAAGCACGATCTCCTCCAAATGCAGTAATTCTATGAATAAGCAGAAAACAAGAAGACCATTGTGAAGTAACTTCTAACTTGAATCCCAGGACACTCCCCAAAGAAATGCCTACTTACAGGAAATTCATAGATTAAGGACCTTGATTGGTATCTTGATCTGGTGTACACACTGACTCCCTGTATCCCGCGCAGTCTCCAGATCAGTAAATGCCCATATACAAAGAATACAGGTACATAGAGTAGTAACAGGGATAACAGTTTATTAAAAACGCAAAGACCGATAAAACACTCGCATTGGGATCAGTCTTGGAGTGTAGCTTAAGAATGCCGTCCGCAGCTTGAGTGGTCGTGATGTAGTGCGAGCAGCTGAGTTTGGTCCCACACCCTCCTCTCTCCCTTCACGGCCGAGACTGGAGTGTGTTCCTCCCCAAGATGACGTCACTGCCACTGCACTAATCTCTCTCTGCTCGTAAACGGACGTAGCAGGCTCCACCCTACGCGTTTCGTGACCGTAATTGTGTTCATGGAGGCTATTTAAAGCCTGTTGAATTAATCCTATCACTCCCTTATAAAATAATACATGGAATTTAGAATAATTAAAAACAAAGAATTAGCACTATAGCACTATAAGTAATGGCTATGAATTAAGCCCATAACGTTTTCAAGAGAAAGAACTGCTTACGTGCTTGCAATACAACATACATAATAATTTTATAAACATAGATTATATAATTATATAAAATGATGAGTGAAAAATCAATAACAAATCTATATGGAAGGAACACTATATGAAACATCAATTAATAAATGATGGAGACAGAAATCCAAAAATCCAAGGAACAAGTGATCGACTTTTCTAGCTCTCTTTCAGGAAAGTACCAAATCAAATTCGATATTCAGTCCCCCAGGAGTCAGTGCCTTAAGGGTATATATCCAGAAGCTTTCACGTCTGGATATAAGGTTGACTCTATCTCCCCCCCCCCCTCCAATATGGTTGGGGGCAGTCAATACCATTACAAATCAACCCCTCTGGATTCTGGTTATGTGTAATTTTAAAATGATTGGAGACACTTTGTGTCTCCAATCCAATTTTGATGTTATATACATGTTCTGCTAGTGTAGCGCACTTTCCCCCACCCCCTGGGAGATATGGCGGCTACGTGTATGTGGTGCGTTACCTGCGGCTCACAGGAGGGCCGAGCCTCCGCTGCTGGGAGCCTGGGGTGTGCCTGATCCATCTGGTGACAGCGCCTCCACCTGCACGGGTTCCTACTATGTGGGATAACCCCGTGACAGGACCCAATACAGTAACACACACACTGATAAGAATAACAGTTTACTATGAGCATCATATAATGAACAACACCACTACGTCCCCACCAACTAGGCCTCGCAGGGCCGTAACCCCACAGTGTCTTCCAACCAATGTCCACACCTGATGGATATGTCCCCACAGTTCTGAGGGGCTCCTGGGCACCTAACCTCACATAGTTTCTTGAACTCCGTGTCTTGGGTTGGCGATCCAACGAACTTGCGGGGTCTGCTCAGTACCATTACGTGACAGAGCCGCTGAGCATTACCTACACTACTATAGAGACATTGGGACACTTTGGTGTGGCCCCTCTTCTGTTGGCTGGGGGAAGAAGTGTTACATTATATTTCACCATGACAGATATGTGGATTAATTTCCGGTTGTGCTAAGAAAGCCCTTGTACTGGAGAACCGGAAGTCTTTTTGCTGTATCTCAACGTGGAAGCAGGACTTTTATACCATGGGAGTGCTGGCCACCGTGGAGGACTAGAAAAAAGGAAAGGTGAGACAACCTCTCTTTTTCAGTGTAGATTGATAATGATTATCACTTTAAGCTTGTTATTTCCCAAAAGCTGTGTCTCATTAAATATAAAGTGCTTTAATCTACAGCTCAGACATCTCTCTGTGTTTTATTCTGGAGCTGTTTGTCCCCTCCTTTTAGGTTCTGTGCTCTTTGCCAAATTCTAATAGCAAATGGGTATAAAACAATTCTACGGTGTTTGTGTGTGTGTGTGATCTTAGCATACGATGCTTCCATTGCAGCCAGGGATTTGGGGAAATGAAAAGCAAATAAATTACTTTTCACTAAGTAACTCGTGCTCTCACAATTTAGCTTTAATTCTAAGGGAATTTTATTTCTGATTTTTGCCAGTTATAATTGCACTGAATCGCAGATTGCATAAATGTGGCATTATTTTACCCTTTGTGCACTTTCACATGTTCCTGTCCTGTAACCTTCTCTTGAAACAGTGAAGACGTTTACACCGTAGGACAGTAAGACGTATTTAACATTTAGTGTAGATTTCGTGTAGGTACCTGCTTAAATGGAGATTACCGTGCCATGGCTTTCAGTCCTAAATAATTTGTTGTATCAACAGATGCTACTAAATGACTGCCTTGTTATAGGACTTAGGCTGCGCTTATAGTGCCTGACCTGGCAAAACAAATGCATTGTCGCCGTCGCAAGCACTTATAGTAAGCGCAACGCGACGGGAGCGACGTCGCAACCAAAAATTTGGTAGCCGGTCAAATTTGATTTTTCAGAGGCTGTCGCCACATGTGACAGCCTCTGAACCAATCAATGGCCAGGTCGCTAGCGACGTCGCTGCAAAGCGAAATACAACTTTCACGGGTGGTGACGGCGACGGGTGACATCATCCGTTGCGTCACCGTCGCGGGCACTATATGCGCGGCCTTAGGATCAAAATGTAAACATTCACCATTACATTGCTAACCAATTTGGGAGGAGCGCAGGGTTTCTGTATTTGTTTTCTATCAGTGGTAGAGCTGGCATTTTGCTATGCCCTTTCCCCTGCCCCCACAGAGACATTTTATAAACCTTTCCTCATCAACCCAGGCTTAAAATAGGATTTAAAGGCGTAGGTTGTATATGAAGAGGAGTTAAAAAGGGGACCTAGCTTCCTATATTATGCAATCAGCAGAGACCAGGAATGCAGCATCCACAGCCCTTCAATTCCTCCCAGTAAGTCTTTGGAGAATGCGGTGGATTTCATTTCAGCTATACCGCCTGAAGCCCTGTACCCAGGTGATCACCACTTACTCACAGCTACCCCTTTTTCTACCCATCATAACCTAATTAGGTCTGGTCCACATCCCCCCCTGAAATATTTTGGATTTGCAGTCCTTGTTCTTTCATTCCCAAATGAATCTCAAGCCCGAAATGAATGATGGATAAAACAAAAAACAGAAATGACAACAGAAAAAAATACGTTGCTCTATGTCTAGCTAACATAGCTCAATATGTGTTTTGTATGCTGAATGTCTCCAGCTGTTTCACACACTGTGCCTGTTCACAAGCTCGTGTCTTCCTGCCAATCCGACCCTATCCCATCTAAGAACATTTTGTAAGCGTCTTCAATCGCTCCTTCCAGCCAGCTTCTTGGCTGGTCTGACTCTCCCCAGGTTGTTTTCATTAGAACATTTATTATTGCAACACGTGAACAGGAAGAATTTGCATCAGAGATGGCTGCCAGAATATACATTGTGTTAGTGATTAAGCTGTGTGGGACACATTGATTCGTTTGCCAATTTCTGGATAATCCATGGCAGGTAAAAACAATGCTTTATAATCCTGTAATCTCCAGTGTGAAACAAATTGCCTTTTGTACACCTACCATCCACCCCTAACCTCTTGTGCCATTAAAGAAGCAGTCCAAGCTGCGGTTTAAATTTATTTCCTTTGATATGTGCATCAATACAATCCACACAATGATAACTAATTAGCTAAATTGCCGATCAATCCCTTCTTCTGTGATGGATCGGCCGAAGATTCGGCTCAGGGGTTCACTAAATGGCTGCCAAGGAGTATTGACTAATCTGTGACTTTGAAAATGGTTGCTACAGAAAACAGAAAAGGCTTGTTACATTATAATACCTTAAAAATTGTCATTCAGAGTTGTTTAAAAAAAATGCTACAAGTATTTCCTCATAATACAGAACTGATTAGTTTTTTTTATAAAAAACACTTTGGTTATTGCTCGTTCTGCAGCTTTAAGGTCACAATAAATGGATTTGCAATGGATTTGACAAAAATGGACTTTTTACCACGTTGATCTTCACAGTACTGTGCACGCAATGTATATAATGTATATCCTGCTCATTATGTAACTGTATTTGTAAACATGTATTATTTGTCTTAACTCTGTGCCCAGGACATACTTGAAAACGAGAGGTAACTCTCAATGTATTACTTCCTGGTAAAATATTTTATAAATAAATAAGTACTCCAGGCATACACTTAGAAAACTCCTTGTATATTTTATGTATCTGCCTACCTTTGAACTTTCATCACGTGGCACTGCCCAATCTCATGCTTGGCACAATATTGAGAGTTCCATGTATAGCGTCATTCTTTTCACCCTGCTAATACTTATGATTTATTTATTTATTTATTTTTTAGTAAAGTTTCCCAACTGCAAAACTGGAGAAAAAATGCGGGCATGTGGAGTTTGTCCATAATACATCTGATGCAATTCTTTTGCTCCAGATTTGCAGTCGGGAGATCTTACTAAGTCTTTTTAAAAAACCAGTAAGAAAAATAAATCTGGTATTAGATTTAGGTATGAAACGAACTTTGTAGCATACATATTCTGCTTTCTTTGCTAATTTTATCATATTGTAGATCAGGGGTGCAAACTCTTTGCCTTGCCCCCCGCTGCCTGCTCTCCCCCACTGCTCGCAGCCCCCCTTACCTTGTCTGAAGCGTCATGTGGCATCGCGTGTCATGGCAACACGGTGACAAATGATGCCGCGGGTCATGGGAAATTTGACTCCATGTTGCCATGGCGACGCGTCACCGAAGCCATCTGGGTCAAGGTAAGGGAAGTCTGAGGCATCGCTCGGTCCCCTGGCATTTAATTTAAAAGCTTTGGGGAAGAGTGCGGGGCCTCTGTAAGAGCTGCGCCCCCCAAAAAAAATCTTGCGCCCCCAGTTTGCGCACCCCTGTTGCAGATTATCTTTTAGAACAAAATTAATTTGCTAACTGTCATTACACAAATTGTTGACGTACTTATAAGGCCAAAGAACATATTTAAAAGTGCAAATACTTTTAATTGTTCACCACCATCTTATGCTATATGCTATTTTGCCACGCATTAGAGATGTAAGTTTTTTCATGTATTTCTGATGAATGTAAATAGATATTAGTGTTCCTGGAGGGAACAAAAAGGTACAAACTAGTTTGATCACTTGGATTATTGTAAAAAAAAAAAAAAAGGATTTCCATAAACCTGACATGCACAAAGTAAACAGTAATTTACCTTAAAAATATATATATATGATGTGAGCATATTCACTTCCTTCCCCATTATCTATTAGGATGCAATGCTTCCACTTCAGCTAGGGATTCTGGGTAATGACATGCACATGAGCACACAGTGCCAGTCCTTACTGCTTATCCATTTTAACATGGAGCCCTATAAGCTATTCCTGCCGCATTACACAGTTTTTTTTTTTTAGCACAGCCTGGGTTAAACAAGTGCAGAGCCAGTAACCCTACTCACAGACAGCTATTTCAACCTTTTGGGTCTCATCTGTGCGAGGTTACATAGTTACATAGTAGATGAGGTTGAAAAAAGACTTCTGTTCATCAAGTTCAACCTATGCTAAATTTAGACAACAGATATATGATAAAATATCTATACTTATTGATCCAGAGGAAGGCAAACAAAAAAACCCAGAGTCATATCATCCAATGATATCTCATAAGGGGAAACATAAATTCCTTCCTGACTCCAAGAATTGGATTAATCCCTGGATCTACATCCTTCCCATGTATACTTACCGGCAGTCCTCGTTTTACAACACTTCGCTTTACAACGAATGGCTTATCCAACGCTATGCAATGCATTCCTATGTTCATTTTTACAACGCCAAAACGGCTTATCCAACGCTCTTACGACGCTTTGCACACAATATACACACATACACATAAACAACGTTGCAAAGCGTCGTAAGAGTATATATATATTATTATATTATACTATATAATATTATATTATACTATATAATATATTATTTATTATGTTATATTATATATATAATACAGTATATACACTATATCATTTATGTGTGTGTTGCATATCTTATTGCCTGCGTAAAATATTTGGTGTATTTTAGTGTTAAAAATGCCTTCAGGAACGGAACCTTTCATTTAAACAGTGTTCCTATGGGAAAACGTGTTTCGCTTTACAACGTTTCGCTATCCAACGCCATTTTGAGTAACGCATTGTGTCGGACAACCGAGGACTGACTGTATTTGGTATATCCCTGTATACCTTTCCTATCTAAAAAGACATCCAACCTTTTTTTTAAACAAATCTATTGTATCTGCCATCACAGCCAGTGGTTACTGGCTTTGCAGTGTGGAGCTGATACGTGGGTATGACCAGACGTTAAACAAGTTATGGTGGGTAAAAAAATAAAATAAAGTGACAAAAATCCTCCACTGTGTAGCACATAAAAATACCACTTGTGGTGCATTAAAAAAAAATATATAAAGAATCCTGGATTAACTGTAATGCATGCGAGCCACGCATAAACTATTTCTTTTAACTTGGCTTTTCCACAGGATGGAACTGCAAAACAAACTCACAATCAAGATTCCACTGATCCCTGTATGATGTGTCTATCCTGCATTTTTTCCCCCAAAAGAAAATAAGCAAATTGCAGGATGTTCTTCAATGAAAAGGCCGAGTGAAAAAAATCCATTTGACCTCTTTTTCCCAGTTCTTAGTCAGACTTTTTTTTATAGGCAGCCTGCGGGCGTGACTGATTTAACATGATCTGTTAATGCTTTTTCCATTAATTAAAAGCTGAAAGCAGCACGTTAGACATAGAAACCCACACATTCTACTACACAAGGCATCACTGAGTATGTCAGTATATTTCTCTAACTCCAAAGATAGTTATTATGTTAAAGTGGAGTTTCTCTAAAAAAGGTCTCCTATAACCAATAGCAGTGTTTGACCTTCCAACACCCACTTGTAATGTACCTTAACAGGCGCCAAATACTAATTAGTGTTTTCCTTATGTGAGAAGGGACTCTCTGTGCCTTTATACTATAACATGCGAGACATTGCACAGAACACCTTATTGTAGTCACTGTATAGAATAAAGGCCTCTGATTATAACTGGGGGTTATCAGAGAACCACTTGAGGAAACATAACTAATATGACAGACCTAGTACGGATTTGCTCTATATGTTAGGGTGGCGTTTATCTTCTGAGGAGAAGCACGGAGGGCTGAAAGGATATTGATAGTTATATCTTCTTCATCAGCACGTTTGCTTTCAGGAGAGAGATTCACCAGAATATTTCCTTACAGAAGAGGAAAATCACGTTCCAAAAAACTCTACGCGAAACGTACGTCGGGAAGTCTCTGGCTCGACTGTGCAGACTGCTACTGGACTATTAGTACCACTATATTAGTACCGCTATTAACCCATTTGATCTTTTTACTGTATCCTTAGAATCTATGTTTTTGGTGCCTGAGGCACAGGGAGATAAAGTGACTTGCCCAAGGTCACAAGGAGCTGACACCGGGAATAGAACCTGCTTCCCCTGCTTCAAACTCAGTTTCATTGTTTTCACAGTGTCTTTTCTCACTGAGCCGCTCCTCTACTATTTTTTATCTTAGCGCAAAGAAACATACATTTTTAGTACATACAATTAACATCCCAGTGCAGTCTATTTCTGTACACCCTAATAAAAATAAAGTATATTTTGATGGTGCAGATTTTGCGCCAAGATAGCCGTTTGCAACGCTTAGTACAGGTGCAGTAAGACCCTATCGCCATCTCCACGGACAAACAAGCTGGGTAGAGTGTCTGACGCAATCACGCTGTGGGGGGCTGGAGGGGTTCACGCTTCTGAATGGGACCCCCCGAAGAGTTCATCCTTTAGTGCCACAACCACCATTGCCGCTTGATCACGAGCGGCCGAAACAGTGAAGATGTACATAGACCTAACTGTGTCTATTCCCAGCAGACTTCGATTTTCCTTACCATTTTGATCTCCACCAAACCTGCTGGGAGGTTATTCAATGAATGCACCATCCTGAGGAAGTACCTCCTCATGTACCTCCTAAACCTCTCTCCCTGTCGCTTCCTAAATCAGATGGTGTTAACAGCAAATTGTGCAACAACACAATATTGTGCCGAGTTTTCTGCTTAATTGTTGTTTCTGGATCATTTTCAAGTATTTAAGACGTGCTCGTCCCACACAGAAGAAACAAAAGCATTGAAAACCACCACAAATACAACACATCTGTGCGAGTATACACTTTACATTCCACAAGGGGAAAAGCGTCATAGGTTTTCAGCGTGACATGCACAAGCAGCCTCACCTAAATGTACATCTAAAATATAAACAAAAGTCAATAGTCACAAGAATAAGCACCAAACAACATTTCGGTTCTTGGAAGAATGTGAGGACAGCTTTGTGTTCGCTTAACTCCTGCAATGCCCGACGAGATAATTCATTCCATGTCCAGAAGTTGATGCAACAATGAATGATTATTCTGCTGCAACAGAAACACAGTTTTCGCTCCGGGTTGTGGTTTCAGCTAATGTTTTACTCAATGTTTATGAATTTGCGTGAGTAAAATAAATTACAGGCTGAATCGCTAGGAAAATAAAAGTATTTATATCCCCCTCTCTTGAACATTTTGGGGGATAGTTACTCAGAGGGTGTCTATCGTTAGAACTTACATCCCGAGGCATGCTTTGTACTACAGTATATAGGAAAATGCACGGCGCTTGTATCACATTTACAAATAGACTAGTGAAATAGACAGTCTTATGTTACTTGTTTTTACATATAATAATGATTAATGCAAGTCAGATTAAGTTCGCTGTGTTGTGAATGTTAGTAAATCAAAATGAACATGTATAGATGTGTGTTTGTATATATATATACATATATTGTGACAGAAACCAAGGAATTGTAATAAAGTCGATATATAGGACTCCCAGGCTTCTATCCTGTTTAGGTTGGAAAGTGCAGCCACAGAATGGATGTCCTCCATCCCACAGTTTCGAAGGTGCTGGAACGTAAGGATGAGGGATCCAGACCAGAGTTTGTCTGCGGTCTGATTTCTGTCACCTGTCCTGCTAATTAGAAAACCGGTATTTAAATCTGTAAACAAAATCTGTATTTAAATCTGGTTTCCTGGTTCCTCTTCCCTCGCCAAAAAGCTTGGAGGCAGGAAGGCTGCCAGCAAGCAGAGAGGGGAAAACCTTTCCCCCAAAAGAGTAAACCATTTATGTACTCCTTTTGATTCTGAAGTTGCTACCTTGTTTTGTTGGAAGCGGGCAAGCCGCCCAACCCTAGTTAGGGTGATCCTGTGTTTAGTTATTGCTCATATGAGCAGGGTTTTGTATATGTATTTGTTTTCAAGGTGTTGCAGTCCCAGTGCCTGGGTCTGAATAAACCAGGCAGTAGCCTGCTTAAAAGAACATTGCAGTCCATCTCATTGATTTTCTACCCTAAAAGACCGTGTTCTAGTGAGCCCGGACAAATGGCGGAGCCCCCTGAGGAAGCCGTTTGTCACATATGGTGGAGAATGCGGGTAAAACACTAAAATTTCTGCGGGCAAAAGAACTTTAAAGAAAATAAGTAAATAAATATTTTATTTTTGATAAAACAAGATGGACGACATGGTGAGTGCGTTGGTACGCAATGTTTCCGCCCAACAAGAAATGAATGCAACCCATTGACAGCTGATGTTGACCCAGCAAAACACTAATGCAAACCATCACCAGTTGCTAATGGCCCAGCAAGAGGCTAATACACTCCAGTCTGAGACAAATCGCCTGCTGAGAGAGGAGCAACAACGTTTTTCCCAGGTTCACAAGATGGGGCCCTCAGATGATGGTGAAATCTTCTCACTTTTGAACGCACGACACAGAGAGAGGGTTGGCCAGAAGCCGTGTGGGCCAGTCTAATCACACCGTTCTTAAGTGGTGAACCCCAGAAGTCTTACTTTGATCTAGAGCTAGCCGAAGCTAACGTCTATGCAAAGTTAAAGTTCGAGATCCTCGCCCGCCTTGGTGTAACAATGGCTGTTCGTGCCCAGAGGTTCCACACATGGTCCTTCACGTTGAATAAAGCCAGTCGGTCCCAGATGACCTCATCCACCTCGCAGGTAAGTGGCTGCAACCTGAGGCCAACTCACAAAGCCACCTCGTGGAACAGTTGGTCGTGGACCGGTTCCTGAGGAAACTACCCTCTGCCTTACGCTATTGGGTCAGCCAGAGTGATCCCCAAACTGCAGACGAGCTGGTGGCCCTCGTAGAGAGGTACATTGCGGTAGAGGAGCACCGGCAACCCATAGGCCGGGAGCATCCCCACAACCCAAGGACACAGGACTCTACCAGAGATGGTAAAAGGGTATCAGGGTTAAGGGGGGCTGAAGATCGGAGACCGCCTTCACACAGCAGCAGCAACACTAGCTCGCATACTAAGTGCAACAGCCAACATGGAGAGCCACGAAAGGACTCTAAATGGGACACAGACTATATACCCAAATGTGTCAATTGTTATGAGAGGGGGCACAAGGCAACCGTGTGAGGGAACACATGGGAAAAGCCCAAGAAGCACAGAGGAATACTTATAATAAGGGTGCTAGGGTCAGGATTTTTCATCCAGGGGATAGGGTGCTAGTTTTGGTTCCCACTGTAGAGAGTAAATTCCTCGCCAAGTGGCATAGTCCATATGAGGCCATGGAAAGAGTGGGGGAAGTAAATTACAAGGTGAGACAGCCAGGTAGGAGGAAACCTGAACAAATTTACCATGTAAACCTACTTAAGCCCTGGAAAGATAGAGAGGTCTTATTAACCCTAAAAACTACAGGTCTATCAGAGAGTCGGGAATCTGACTCAGAGGTTAGCGTAGCTGAAACCCTGTCCATTCATCAGTAATGAGAGGTCCAGAACCTAGTGAAAAGAAACAAAGAAGTTTTCTCTACAAATTGAACATGACCTAGTCTCTGAACCAGGGGTCCGAGTCAACCTTAAACCTTACCGAATCCCTGAGGCCAAAAGAGAGGCTATAGAGGTAGAGGTTACAAAAAATGTTAAAACTTGGTGTAATTGAGGAATTCCAAAGTAGGTGGAACAGCCCTATAGTTTTAGTCCCAAAACCCGATGGTACAACAAGGTTTTGCAATGACTACCGCAAACTAAATGCCGTGTCAAAATGTGATACTTATCCTATGCCTAGGGTTGACGAACTGGTAGAGAGACTGGACTACTCTCACGACCCTATATCTCATGACCCTAGACATAATAAAAGCTGGCAGGTTCCCCTCACAGAAAGGGCAAAAGAAAAGACAGCCTTCTCAACCCCAGACGGCCTCTTTCAGTACAGGATGCTGCTGCCTTTTGG
The DNA here is from genome assembly GCF_040206685.1 of Ascaphus truei. Classification (NCBI taxonomy): domain Eukaryota; kingdom Metazoa; phylum Chordata; class Amphibia; order Anura; family Ascaphidae; genus Ascaphus; species Ascaphus truei. The sequence continues at coordinate 34,060,158 of NC_134490.1, forward strand.
CCTAAATGGGGCTCTTGCCATATTCCAAAGAATGATGGATAACATTTTGAAACCACATGCTCGGTACGCTGCCGCCTACCTGGATGATGTGGTAATTCATAGTGAAGATTGGCAATCCCACCTTCCAAAGGTCCAAACTGTGCTAGATTCAGTTCGGTCTGCCGGATTAACCGCTAACCCCGCTAAATGCACTATTGGTCTGGAGGAGGCTAAGTGTCTAGGATATTCCATTGGCAGAGGTTTACTTGAACCCCAAACAGTCAAAGTAGAGGCGATACATGAATTGGCCGAGGCCAGTTACAAAGAAACAAGGGAGGACCTTTTGGGGATTAATTGGCTATTATAGAAGGTTCATTCCCAATTTTGCAACTAAGGCAAGCCAACTAACCAACCTCACAAGTGCAAGAGGGCCTCTAATAGTAAAGTGGTCCCCTGAAACTGAACAGGCTTTTAGAAGCCTGAAAGAAGCTCTCTGTGTCCAACCAGTGTTGGTCACACCTGACTTCTCTACAGAGTTCTTTGTCCAAACTGATGCATCTGAGGTAGGGCTGGGGGCTATGCTCTCCCAGGAAGTCCAGGGTGAGGAGCATCCCATCCTTTATTTAAGTAGGAAATAAATCCCTAGGAGAAAAATGACTCCATAGTCAAGAGAGTGTATCGCAATAAAATGGACTGTGGAGTCCCTCAAATACTATCTATTTGGGAGAAAAGTCTGGTTGGTCACAGATAACGCACCTCTCACCTAGATGTGTCAAAACTGAGAGAAAAATACTAGGGTGACCAGGTGGCTCCTAAGCCTACAACCCTTTAATTTTTCTGTGGAGCACAGGTTAGGGCTGAAACACGGCAATGCTGATGGGTTGTCAAGGATGCACTCCCTAATATCCATGGTCGCTCACCGTTCTAGGTCTGAGCTGGGAGGGAGGATATGTGACAGAAACTAAGGAATTGTAACATTTGATATATAGAGTTTCAAAGACAAAAGAAACAGCGCAAAAAACCTCATAGTGTAGTATATAAAATTATATTGTGGTAAAACAGGTGAGTATTGCACGTACATCAATTCAATAGTTACTAGCCGTACATGTTTTGGACATGTTACCAGTCAGCAACAGATGGTGGGTATGGGTCACCGGATAACTCCCCTTCTCCTCTCACGTCTCGCTTGTGGTGTCGCTCAGGACGCCGTGATGCAGGGCAGCAGCCCCTCAGCATGAATACAGCAGTCCGATGGAGTACAGCTGTCTCCCGACGTGTTGACTGTGGCAGTTTGCGGTAGAAGCAGGCTCTCAGTCACTGGCTTCAGGCGTGTATCTGCACGTGTGGCGTCTGCTTGCAGCGCGCCTCGGATGACGTCATCAAGCGGCGCCGATCACTCTGCAGTCTCAGCCGGCCACAGAGGCGTAGATAGCATAGATTGCAGTAACGGAGATGGGGCCAAGTGACAAAAATAGGGTTATATCACACTGCAGGTAGTGTCAGAATGCGCCTTTTTGACACTACCTACAGTGTGATATTACCCTATTTTTGTCACTTGGCCCCATCTCCGTTACTGCAATCTATGCTATCTACGCCTCTGTGGCCGGCTGAGACTGCAGAGTGATCGGCGCCGCTTGATGACGTCATCCGAGGCGCGCTGCAAGCAGACGCCACACGTGCAGATACACGCCTGAAGCCAGTGACTGAGAGCCTGCTTCTACCGCAAACTGCCACAGTCAACACATCGGGAGACAGCTGTACTCCATCGGACTGCTGTATTCATGCTGAGGGGCTGCTGCCCTGCATCACGGCGTCCTGAGCGACACCACAAGCGAGACGTGAGAGGAGAAGGGGAGTTATCCGGTGACCCATACCCACCATCTGTTGCTGACTGGCAACATGTCCAAAACATGTACTGCTAGTAACTATTGAATTGATGTACGTGCAATACTCACCTGTTTTACCACAATATAATTTTATATACTACACTATGAGGTTTTTTGCGCTGTTTCTTTTGTCTTTGTATCTTTAGCTCTGGTCTGTGGAGCCATTCCTCGAATATAGCAGCATATCCTCACCAATTAAGTAACAGGTTTATATTATATCAATATCACTTTATTATCACTTTATAACACTAATCACGATTATTAGAGTGCAGTTCGCCCTTTGTTTCTATCGATATATAGAGTTTGCAGGATACTGGACAGCTTCTATCCTATTTAGGCTGGAAAGTGCAACCACATAATGGATGTGCTTCATCTCACAGTTTCGTAGGTGCTGGAACTGAAGGATGAGGGATCCAGACCAGAGTTTGTCTGCTGCCGGATTTCTGTCACCTGCCCTGATAATTAGAAAGCAGGTATTTAAAGCTGGTTTCCTGGTTCCTCTCCCCTCTCCAAAAAAGCTTGGAGACAGGAAGGCTGCCAGCAGGCAGAGAGGGGAAAAGCTTTCCCCCAAAAAGTAATGCACAGAATGGATACCTATAAATGGTATCCTATCACTTAGGTTGGTTAGCCGCATTACAGCAGATAAATAGTGCAGCCTTTGCAATGCATACTGTATGGCAAGTTAATTTGCAAGTTAATTTGCATCACTAAATTGATCATTAGTGCCTGTGCACACCTGATATGGTAGCCAGAGAATGAAGGCTGCTAAGTAAAGCAGGCAGCCTCCAAGTTAACGTGTTCCTGCTACGTGAGGCTACACCGTGTTACTGTGCACTATCCCCCTCATTGAGGTGACACGTTTGCGCTATCAGCAACATGTCTCCAGCACTTTACTAACTAGGGTGTTTATTGTCACATTGACCCTCCTACTTGATGGCACCATTATGCATATACATATGCGGAGTATATAGGTATTTACCTAACAGCCATTTCAGGCATTTCACTCTCTGCTTCACATCAGCATTCATGGTGCAGGTAGTCAATGCCCAGCCTGGTGCCTCACCATGATGTATTATACTCTGAGTAGGGGGCTCACGTTCCTATTAAGGCATTATTATTATTTCGCTTGACTCATTAGCACCTATTTTGAGCCCTTTGAGATTTGTCAGCTCCCCGGTTACCATGTCCCACGTTATTACTTTATAAGTACTGTTACTACCCACAATACAGTGATACATGTGTAGCCCTGTTTCCCCTTTAACAAGACGGCTACTGGTGCTGCCCTTAAACCTGTTGGCACACAGAAGTCTAAGCCTCCGCCATGGGGAGCCTGGGGGAAATAAATACCCCCCTCCTAATACATACAGTGCAGTAATGGGCAAAATCACTATTATCCAGGTATGGATAATAGTGCATTTTCCCGTTAAAAATAAAACATTAAGGGGCAGAAGTAAAATAAATAAAACTTGCAGTCACCCCTGCCAGGATGCCACGATGAAGGCCGTCCTCATCACCGTCCATGTCCTCTGTTGCCACAAACAATGCAGTACCATCAAAACACAATCTAATGTCCCCTAACCCCTCAATCACATTAGCGGTTAGTAACCACTATAGTAATTAAGGGGTTAACCCACCCTCTCCCACTACCCACCAAGGAGGCCTAACCACCCTCCCCAGACAACTACCCCCAACCTCCACCCATTCATTGGTACAGTGGGTACATCATGCCCATATAATATGGGCCTGATTTACCACTATAGCAAGAAATGGTGAAGGATTAAAAAAACAGGCCCAAATAAAACCACATTACATTGCAAATGAAAGGAGCAGGCCCCCCATTGCGCACCTACCACCAAAAAACAAACACACATTTTTAGCGCGCAACTTTTACTTAACAGTTTTCTTGTTATTGTTAATATGGAAAAAAAACATTACAATGCAATCTGTTTATTTTAATATTTTCAACAAAAGACACCCAATGCTACATCCAATGTAACAAAAGACTTGGGGGGATTCAGTATGGGCGTGGAGGGGGTTAAATATGGGCGTGGATGGGGCTTAAATATGGGCCCTGGAGGCGGTTAAATATGGGCCCTAGGGGGGGTAAATATGGGCCGGGGGTGTAAAATATGGGCCGGGGGGGGGGTTAAATATGGGCCTGAGGGGTTAAATATGGGCCTGGGTGGGTTAAATATGGGCATGGGGGGTTAGGTAATGGTTTGGGGGGGTTAAATATGGGCCTGGGGGGTTAAATATGGGCATGGGGGGGTTACATATGGGCCTGGGTGCTGTATATATATATATATATATATATATATATATGAATAGACGATACCGTTTTGTGGCAAACGAAATGCTTTTATTCTTGCGAGCTTTCAAGATACACTGATCTCTTCTTCCAGCGATGTTACAATGAATGAAGCTAAAAAAGGGGTATAAACTTAAAACAGTGCATACTGGAATGTGATCTGTGATGGAAGACAATCCCTCCCCCGTGCAGTTTTATGGCTAGCGGGGGTTAAATGTCCCTGAATGTCAGTGATGTGAGAGTATGTCTTGTGACCGGCAGCAGGGCCTGGCCAGGGGTTGGGAGGAATTTGCAGCGCCGGCCGGGCCCCACCCAGCCAGCGGGCCCGGGACACCAGCCCCAGCAGACCCCCCCTGTTGGCGGCCCTGTCACAGCTTAGTGAATCACACTGACTGGAAAAAAACTGCACGTTTACCTGTTCGGACGCATTTTCTTACATTTTTTGTTTTGCCGGAAAAAATGCCTTTTACGGCCAATAAAGCGCTGTTATCACTGCTTAATGAATCGCGCAGCAGGCAGTATCGGTCTTAATAGCCATTTATCGTACTTAAAAGTAGTTATCACTGCTTAGTGAATCACCCCCAATGAGTAACTATTTGTGGTACAACAGTAACTACTGTATATGTAGTAAGTGAGTTGGATACAATTATTTTCTAGATCTCAGCCTGATCCTTTCTAAACAGACCTACTGTGAGATTGGAATATAAACAGAGGCCAACCTCTCTATTGCAACAGTTTGCCTACTAAGTAAAAAAAAAAAGATCCTCACTGTCACACTCTCAGTTTCTGCCACCACCAGATTTTTATTGTTTTGTGCCTTGTTGTGTGTTGCGCTTTCATTAATTTTTACAATATTGGTTTAATATGAATTATTACACTTTGTTTTTAACTCAAAACATCATTTCATATTCACGAATTAGTAGCAGGGCAGTGAGTGCAATTTGAGTAGTGATCTTGTTCTTCTGTGTTTATCTGTTTTCAAGGATTGTCCCCAATTTTTCCCTTTCTTAAATAGCCCCCTTCATCGCTCAGATCACCCAGTCACTGTAATAATAACAATCAGTATTGACCACTGGTTGGTCCTGCTGTACACTGTTTTAAGTCATTAATACATCACCGGCCCCCAATGAGTTTATCACTTTAAAACCCCGGGCAGAAGTCAGACATTTCATTAGGGGATTATTTGAGCTATATATTACCTCTGTTTCTTTTATGGTTTGAGAACGTGCTAATGCAGCCCAAAACATTACTCCTTGTTGTGACTTTGCTACACTATATGTGAGTCTTCTATTATAGCATTTACGTGTTGGAAACATTGTTCTACTCTCCTACAGCCCCGAGTATTAGAAGTTACAAGAGAGTGAGGTGTTACCGTGTCAGATCTTGTGTTACCCCTGAGGTGCTCATCCCGCAGATTAGTCATTCCTATTTCGAAGGTATAAAGTCACATATTAGACTAACTTTGTTTTCCTATTTCTCTTAGTGGATGGAGTTTGTCACCTTTTTTTTTTAAATTCACCCACATGTATTTGTGTAAATCCAATCCCTGGCCTTACATTTGCTAACGCCCAAGGCCTTCCCAATGCCGTTTACAATTTTTTAATATTGCTTCTGCCTTCTACTTCTGTTGTCGGAAGGATGTTCCATGCATCCACAACCCTTTTAGTGCAGAGGTTTGTGTTTGTTTTTTGAGGCTAGGAATCTGAGTCATTGACATACAAAAAAAAACCAAAACCGTTTATTCTGTCACTGTTTTCAGTCTATCGGCTGGGAATGTGAAGAATGTTCCCAAAACCCCAAACCCAGTGCAGGACAAGCCTGGGAAAAGACCAGCATTGTCAGTAACAGTTGACAACCCATCTATTGCTCGGAATACAAATGTAAAAATGGATTGTGGTTACTATTAAAATAGTATTTATTTTGGGTGGGATGGAAAGTGTCACGCTACATGACAGCTAAACAGAGCAAGGAGATGGGACATCTTATGTCAAAGCATAGTGCCTTGGAAAGGGGTGCGTCCAGCGTAGTCGTGCCTTTTAGTGTTTATGGTGTATCTCCAGTGCTGGTTTAACCACTAGGCAAACTAGACGGTCGCCTAGAGTGAAGACATTTGGGGTGGAGGGGGGCGACAAAAAGCTGGGGCTTCCATGTAGCAGTAGGGCGGACGACAGGAGGGACATCTGGGACTACTGTACCGGGCCCATTGAGTGAGCAACCTGCCAGCGGCCCTAACATGAGCCAGATCAGCAGAGATGCCTCACAAGGGGGCCTGCTGGAGGCCAGTGGTACTGACAGACACCATTGCAGACACCCTCTGACAGGCATCTCTGTGTGCCCCCTCCATCCTCCAAGGCTGCACTTGGGGCCTCCTTATTTAAAGAGCAGTACATGCTTAGGGGCAAGATACTAACATTGTAGGAGTTAGTACGTGCTCAGGGGCAAGATACTAACATTGTAGGAGTTAGTACATGCTCAGGGGGCAAGATACTAACATTGTAGGAGTTAGTACATGCTCAGGGGGCAAGATACTAACATTGTAGGAGTTAGTACATGCTCAGGGGGCAAGATACTAACATTGTAGGAGTTAGTACATACTCAGGGGGCAAGATACTAACATTGTAGGAATTAAACTAGGGGTGGCCAACTCCAGTCCTCAATGGCTACCTACCTACCTATGTAATCATTGAGTGCAACAACAGTGATTTCTTTCTGGCCAGAATCTCTCTACTGACGTTTTCTGTACCTACATGCAATTATTTCCCTATGCACCGCGATCATGTCAGTACTATTATGTGAATGGTGAGTGATAGGCAACAGCCTGTTTATATCCTCAACAGCTACCTTCAGGATATCCCTTCTTCAGCACAGGTGCAGTCAAAGACTGAGCCACTGATTGAACCACCTGTGCTGAAGCAGGGGTAGCAAACGTGTTAACTGGCAGTATAACATTTGTCACGTACGGCACCCAGCTAGCACACGACCTGCATACGGGAAATGGTTAATACTCACGCCCGCAAGCGCTCCCACTTTTCACCTCCGCAAAGGTCCGTCAAATGGACAATATCTTCTCTACAGGACAAGGATTAATATACAGCTCACAAGCTGCTCCACTCTTCACCCCTGCAAAGGTCCCTCAAATGAGTTGTATCTCTCCTCAATCCGTCCCATTATACCACCGTCACGAACAGGACACAAGTGAGCACGTAACTTAGATATGCAACCAGGGTTAATACACACGGCTGATACTCTAGCCACCCCACCTTTCGGCTCCGCAAGGAACCTGTGAGTTAATATTAACCCCATCTCAATTGCAAATCATAACTATACACTGCCACCACTTTAGAAAAATTGATATCCTCTACAATTCAATATACCGTTTTTTTCACCAATGCAACTACAACACACATCACTGCGAAATGCTCAAATAACTAGATTAGCCATCACTTGAGTCTAGGCTCAAAGTTCATCTCTCCTGTCTTGCCTTCAAATACTTTCTGGGCAAGTTACCCGTCTATCTGAACAAGCTCCTCACCCCTTCCACATGCAGCACTTATCCTCTGAGATCTGACTCCAAAAGACTGTTCATGGTCCCAAGGTTCAGTAAAGTATCCGGCCGCTCCTCCTTCTCTTACCGTGCACCCAAAAACTGGAACAATCTTCCGGAGGCTCTCAAAGCCACCACAAGTATATGTTCTTTCAAAACTAAAGCGGCCTCACATTTTAATCTGGTCTGCAACTGTTACATACGCCTATAATATATATTATCTCTAACTGTGCATGCAATGTCTTTTATATAGTGTATACCCTGCTCACTTAATGTAACCATGTATTTGTAACCATGTATTATTTGTCATCATAACTCTGTACCCAGGACATACTTGAAAACGAGAGGTAACTCAATGTATTACTTCCTGGTAATTTTTTTTATAAATAAATAAATAACGGATGGGAGACAGATCAGCAAAACAGCTTTCTGATCCTAATAAGGATAATTTGGAGACTACAGAAATCCTACAGAATGACCCTATGCTATAATCATACAGTGCATACATGTATATAATACATTAACTGCGCATTGCCAGAGTGGACTGCCAATCATTACTCTCATTACCTTCTGCAAGGAAGGGTTGATACGAATTTCATCATGCTGTATATTGTACAGCTCACAGGGGATCACATTTTCTCCCTTTTTTTTTACATATGCCATTAGTGGGTTTTAGAAATAGCAACGGGTCATGCATAATTGTTACTTTAATTACCACCGCTGAAAAGGCAATGCGAATCATTATACTATATTACGAAAAGGCATATAATCGTGGCATTCATTAGCACCAAAACAGGAAATCATTACAACCACAGGCATTTCTTTTGCGGTGTGTAGGAGTTTCCAGCTATCGGTTAAATGGCCTCTTTTCCCGTATACAGTTGCTGCCTTCATATCCTATCACTGTAAAAGACTAGTGCATTAACTATCATTAAAGGAAGTGCTTTGCGACCCATTAACCGTTTAGCTGCCAGATGGGCTAGCAATTGCTGGCCCCTGGGTTCAAATGATGTGTGGTACTGTATGCCCCGCACATCAAAGTATTTTTCTTTATATGTGCCATAGCTTTTCTTGCTAAGGCAAGGGTGGCCAACTCCAAGCCAGGTATTAGGGATTTCCCTGCTTCAGCATAGGTAGCTCAGTCATTTCTGATTGAGCCACCTGTGCTGAAGCAGGGGAATCCCAAATACCTGGCTTGTTGGTGGCCATTGAGGATTGGAGTTGACCACCCCTGAGCTATGGTTTCTTAAACATAAAAGGTCACACAAAAGCACTGGAACAAGCGAAACAAGACTGCAAGGAATAGTGCGAGAAAGGTAGGAAATGATAAAACAATGCACAGTCTTAAATGTCATCGTGTTTAAAGCGTGTCATGTTCTCTGATTTCCGTGCTGATACATTATAGCATCATTCTTCCGCTTTCCATGTTTGATCAAAACTGACAATAGTTTGGGAAATAGAGCAGAAATAGATAGCTATTAGTGAGGGTATTTGTTATTTCGTGGTAAATCGCTAGATACGTACTGATGTTTGTATAGTCCTCTCAATAAACGTCATTTGTTTTTGTGTCAAAGGTAGTACCCCAGGCATATATTTTACCTGCAAAACGATGACATTATTATTTTAGCTGCTTTGCCCGTCTCCTTTTCGAAGCCTGCCTCCTACATTGTTCTCTTGCAAATCTTTGCTTACAAAAATCAAAAAGCGACATAAAGGATGTTAACTCACCTGCATTTTCTGTTTAAATCCTAAAGCTGGTCAAGCTCTGTCAGAACGAGTCAGTGGCAGCATGATGAGAGCATCCTTACTCTGTGCGAAGCCTTAACTATCTGAAACAGCTGGCTGAAATGTGTGTGTGACTGTGCGTGTGCTCAAAGGAAGGAATGACAGCTTTTTATGTCTGCTCCCTACTGCTTCCCTGATAGGCTCAGAGAGCAGCCACGGAAGTATGATTGCAAAACTGCCATCTGATACATGACTGAAACTTCTGCAGTATCCCAAGGGACCCTTGCTTGTAGGGGCAGTGCTGCCTACACGTTAAAGGCAAAAAGCTTTTCTCATGCTCCTCACTGACACTGAGTCAGTACTAACGCTTTGTAATCAACGTTACATAGTAACATAGTAGATGAGGTTGAAAAAAGACATTCTGTATGTCCATCGAGTTCAACTTATGTTAAATGTAGATGACAGATACTTTATCCTATATTTGTATTTACAGCATTTTGATCCAGAGGAAGGCAAACACAAAACCCCGGTGAAACATCATCCCATAATATCTCATAAGAGGAAAAATAAATTCTTTCCTGACTCCAATAATGGCAATCAGATATCTCGACATCCTTCCCATGCTTACTTACTTGGCTATCCCTGTATACCTTTCCGTTAAAAAACAATGTTCAACATTTTTTGGAGATATCTATTGTATCTGCCATCATAGTCTCCATGGGTTATAAATTCAACATTTTAACTGCCCTTACTGTAAAGATCCCTTTGCTTTGTGCTGGTGAAATCTAATTTCCCCCATCCTAAAGGGATGACCCTCTGTCATTTGTACTGCCTTTGGGATGAATATTTATTTTGAAAGCTCCTTGTCCAAATATCCAAATATATTTGTATATAGTTTTCATAGCCCCTCTTTTCTAATGTAAATAAATCTAATTTCGCTAGCCTTTCCTCATAAGTCAGATATTCCATCCCCTTTATTAATTGGTGGCTCTTCTCTGCACTTTTTGTGGTTCCATTTTTTTCTTTTTAATGGAGCAGTTTCCAAAACTGTACTGCATATTAAAGGTGTGATCTTACTAATGCTTTATAGAGGTGCATAATTATGCTAACCCCTTCCATCCATACCCGTTTAATGCAAGATAAAATCTTATTTGCCTTTTCAGCTACTGCACTACTGCTACTGCACTTCTAAATCCTTCTTCATCCTTCTAAATCCTTCTCCATCAAGGATTCACCTAACTTCATCCCATTTAATTTGTAAGAATTCTGTGTATTCTTGTTTACCAAATATACAACCTTACATTTATCTGTATTAAACCTCATGTGCCATTTACCTGCCCACGTTTCCAGTCTATCCAAGTCCTTCTGGAGAGAAATTACATCCTGCTTGGATTTTACTATTGTACCTTACACCAGAGGCGCGCAAACCTTTCTGCTTGCGCCCCCCCCCCCCCCGCCTGCTCACTCCTCCCCTTCTTACCGGCTCTCTGGCATGGCGGCGTCATATCATGTCCCGACGTCATGTGACATTGTGTTGCCATGGAAACACCTTGCCATTTCACCCCATGGCGTCGCCGAAGGTGCAGCTGAGACCATGTAAGAGAGACTTACAGAGGCCTGGTGCCTCCCCCGGCATTTAATTGAAATGCCTTGGGGAAGAGCGCGGGGCCTCTGTAAGCGCCCCCCAGTTTGCACACCCCTGTTTTACACAATATTGTTTCATCAGCAGAGATGGAGACTTTGCGCTCTATTCAAAGTCATTAATAAACAAGTTAAAGAACAGATCCTTGAGGTGCTCCACTTACAACTTCTTAGAAATCTGTTTATTATATTAAAGTATGAATGAGAAATTATATCAAGACAATTGAATGAGTATATGTTTTAAGGTTTAGAATTCAATGTAGTCAAAATAGATGAATAGCAGTTATAGTTTCTTGCATAACAGACGTTGGAGGTTGGCTTAGAGATAGAATTTCAGGACTAGTCTAAAGTGGGTTAAAGTTCTTTGTTAGGAAGATCACGAGGAGAATGGGGGCGGAGTTAGTGATCAATAAATTCAGTTGCCTCTGGGTTCATATCTCTCTCTCTCTCTCTTTCTCTCTCTCTTTCTCTCTCTCTCTTTCTCTCTCTTTCTCTCTCTTTCTCTCTCTTTCTCTCTCTTTCTCACATCTAAGCAGCATGTGAGGGACAAAAGATTTCTCTTTCTTTGTTCTATCTTTACCATCTGAGAGAGAGAGCGCATGTTATCGTCATTGATTGAACGTCCATCTGTAAGTAATGCTATAAGATTAAACCATAACTTTGTATGCTGAACAACAATTGTCTGAAGTATTGGAATCTTATGAACAAGGAATAAAAATAATTAGCTTTAGCCCATCCTGAAAAGGTTCTATGTAAGACAACTCTCTGTTGTCTGTCCTTTAACTAGTTTTCAATCCTGGTGCAAATATTTTTACCGAGATAAATTTCCTTTATTTTGTGCACCAACCTCTTGTGTGGAACCATATCAAAGGCCTTTGCAAAATCTAAGTAGACCACATCAACTGCATTACACTGGTCTAAATTCCTACTTACCTCCTCAAAGAAACAAATAAGTTTAGTTTGGCATGACCTATCTTTCATAAATCCATGCTGACTATTACTAATAATTTTGTTTTCCATTAGTTATTCCTGAATATTATCCCGTATTAAACCTTCAAGTAGCTTCCCCACTATTGAAGTCAGGCTTACAGGTCTGTAATGTTGTGATCTAGCTCCCTTTTTAAATATAGGCACCACATCTGCTTTACGCCAATCTTGTGGTACTGAGCCTGTGGAAATGGAGTCCTTGAATATTAAATGTAATGGTTTGGCTATTATTTTTATTTATTTATTTATAAAATATTTTACCAGGAAGTAATACATTGAGAGTTACCTAAGGTTTTCAAGTATGTCCTGGGCACAGAGTTAAGACAAATAATACATGGTTACAAATACAGTTACATAAATGAACAGGGTATACATTATATACAAGACATTGCATGCACAGTTAAAGAAAATATATATTATGGGCGTATGAAACAGTTACAGACCAGATTAAAATGTGAGACAGCCTTAGATTTGAAAGAACTTAAACTGGTGGTGGATGTGAGAGTCTCCGGTAGGTTGTTCCAGTTTTGTGGTGCACGGTAAGAGGAGGAGCTGCCGGATACTTTGTTGAGCCATGGGACCATGAACAGTCTTTTGGAGTCTGATCTCGGGTGATAAGTGCTGCATATGGTAGGGGTGAGGAGCTTGTTCAGATAGCTGGGTAGCTTGCCCATAAAGAATTTAAAGGCAAGACAGGAAAGGTGAACTTTGCGCCTAGACTCTAGTGATGACCAATCTAGTTCTTTGAGCATTTCGCAGTGATGTGTGTTGTAGTTGCATTGGAGAACAAAACGACAAATTGAATTGTAGAGGGTGTCAAGTTTGCTAAGGTGGGTTTGAGGTGCCGAGCCATATACTATGTCTCCATAGTCAATAATTGGCATTAGCATGTGCTGTGCGATACGCTTTCTGACCAGCAGACTTAGGGAGGATTTGTTCCTGTAAAGTACCCCTAGTTTGGCATAGGTCTTGGTTCTCAGGGTATCAATGTGCATTCCGAATGTTCAGTGGGAGTCAAACCATAAGCCCAGGTATTTAAAACTAGTGACAGGTGTTAGGGTGGTGTTAGTGTTGGTTCTAATCTGGAGCTCAGTCGCTGGAAGCTTTAAAAATGTTGTCTTGGTCCCAAATACCATTGTTACAGTCTTGTCAGTGTTTAAAAACAGTTTGTTTTGGGAAATCCAGTTTTCGAGTCTCAAAAGGTCAGACTGAAGTATGTGTTGAAGGTCAGAGAGGCTATGGCTGTGTGCATATAGGATTTAGGATATAGGATATTACTGAGCTTAACTCCTTAAGTACCCTTGATTGCTTGCCAGGGGGGGGCAGGTGCCTTATGTACTTTAATTATATCAAGCCACTTATGCATTTCTTCCTCAGTTAACCAATTGTTCGTTAATATAGAAGTTGAGTCTTCCTCCTGTTGCAATATTTTTGCAATGGACTCCTCCCTGATACATACAGAGGTAAAGGATGTATTTAATACTTCTGCCTTTTACTTATCTCCGATAAACTTGTTGCATGTTCATTTTTTTAGATGTTAGTGTCATGAAGCAGGGCTCTCGCAGCACCTCCTTACCTGCCTCGGAGGTCGTTGCTGTCGCCCCTCACTCCCCGCCGGTGCATCCTCGGCGTGGGACTCGGCGATCTCGCCCGACGCTGGCACTTTCGGCCGCCATCTTGCGGCCGCCATCTTGCCGGGGCGCGCGCAGGAGGATTTTACACAGCGCGCACCTCCGGCAGTAATTTATTCACTTCTCCGCTCTTCTAGCCAAGCCCCCCTTGTACAGCTGCAGCCCCGCTCCTGCTCTCACACTCCACAGCTGATCACATGCAAGGATCACAGCCTGCACCAGTCACAAGACGCTCCACGGCACCCCCCCGCTTTACCTCCTTCCCTGATTGTATTGTATTGTATTGAATGTCTTTATTTATATAGCGCCATAAATGTACATAGCGCTTCACAGTGGTAATACATATCATATAAATAACAAATAATATAAATAACAGATCATGGGAATAAGTGCTTCAGACATACTGTAAAAGTAACATTAAGGAAGGAGTCCCTGCTCCGAGGAGCTTACAATCTAATTGGTAGGTAGGGAGAACATACAGAGACAGTAGGAGGGGATTCTAGTAAGTGCGTCTGCAGGGGGCCAAGCTTTATGTATCATGTGTCCATGATTATCCAGTGCTATTCATATGCTTCTTTAAGCAGATGTGTCTTCTCTCCACGTATATCACCCCTGTTCTCCCTGTGAATCATTGCTCTGCATAGCTTCTGCTAGTTGGGCTAGTATTCGTGTGTGCTCTTGTTCTTCGTATTCTTCAGGTTTGACCCGGCTTGGCTTTCTACTCCTCCTCTAGCTCTGGACCCCGGCTTACTCCTCACGACGCAGTCTCTCTCCGCCCTTCGATCTCAGCTCGCTCCTCTACCTCCCGGACCTCTGGCACGGCAATCACCACGATTCTTCTACCTCCGGACACGGCAAGTACCTTTGGTTCCCTTACTAAAGACTCCTGGCCATTACTACCACACTCCGGACACGCCCCTCTGCTGTGGATGCGTGGTATTATACTTTGCACCTCAGTCTTGGGACGGGTCTGGTCTGCGGGCAGCACTACCGTGACAGGTAGTTGCAGAATACAAAGAAACATTTCTTCTCGGCCTCTAAGTTCCCCTAGCTCTGCTCCCTTCCATGGCATCAGAAATATGTATGTAATGTCCCTGTGATATTGTGGGTACAGTATGTTGTCGTTTTGAAATTATGCTAATCCTAAATCAGCACTGTCGCTTAGAAAATCACACCGAACATTAACTGAGCGGTGCTCAACTCCAGTCCTCAAGTCCCCACAACAAGTCAGGTTTTCATGATATCCCTGCTTCAGCTTCGACTGAGCTGCTGATTGAGCCAACTATGCTGAAGCGGCATGATCTCCCCATCACTCACTGCCTGCCTTTAACTCTAGCCCGGCCCCCTCCCCCCTCCAGGGTGTCGCTGGTGACAAAGAGGGGAGGAAGGGGGCAGGAGGAAAGATGGGGGTGGGGTGAGCCTGGGCCTTGTGGTTATGCCACACTTTGTCTAAGGCTCCATGATTTCTTGACCTCAGAGCCTGATATGTTGCTCCCCCAAACCCCCCTAACATCTCGCAAATAAAGCACCTACACAAAGGTCTGGAGGTACAATGGTCGCGGCTTTAATTCATATACAGAACCCTGCCAGAGTGCTCCACCCACAGGTAAGGCCAATAACGCTTAAATCATGGCCCGTTACCTGGGACCGTCCCAAGTTCCAGCCGTTCAGCTGACTCCACGTCAGTCGTGAGATGGGTCCCAGGTACTCAAAGCACTATGAGCCCTGCCCACTCACCAAACATGTCACCACCAGGCATTACCATAACTGAGCCCTGTCTAGCAAGGTTAGCCTGCACTTACCCCCCAAACAGCCGCCACCAACAGAGCTACATAAGGCCTTGCCCCCGCTGCCTACTACAGTGTCCTACTACAGTGTCCTACTACAGTGCTCGCACGAGAGCCCTCCCCGCAATGGCACCGGGCCCGCTGCGAGGGGGGGCCGCAGCGCTCGCACGAGAGCTACTCCTGCTCTCAATAGAATTGAGAGCAGGACTCGTGTCGAGCGATTAGGCACGCCCCCCGGCGGTTCAGCCAATGAGGGCGAACCTGCCGGGTGACGTCATGGCCGCGCCCCTGTCACTCCTCCGCCACGCCCCCCGGTCTCTCCTCCTGCAGTGAGCTGCAGACCGGGGAATCGGCTGAACGCGCCGCCAAAAGCGCGGGCGCGCGTTACAGCGGAGAGACCGGGGCCTCAGCCTAACCCCTTAAACTAGCCCCGGACGCCAGACCTACCGAAACATTTCAAACCGTTCTGAAGGAACATTAACCGAGTCAAACCGTGAGATAATCACCTGCACACAGACAGCTCTACATTACTGCCAATGTACTGCTGATGCCCGTGTAAGCATCCTCAACTTAAAGCTAGACACCGTCTCAGCCACTGAGTTAACTCGTTGTCAGTTGGGGGATGGACACGATGAGCATGCATGACTCAAACACAATGAGCCCAGCAGCCCCCTCTAGCCAACATCAGAAACCCTCCCGGCTTCAGCCAGGACAACCATAATCTTACCAGGGCAACTCCTAGACAGAACACACAGGCAGACCATCACTGTAGGAACATTCAAGAGTTCAACCCGGGAGACAGGATGTGTTTGTCTTCAAAGAATATCCGTCTCAAAGTTCCCACGCTAAAATTAGCACCAAGGTTCATCAGACCCTATTACGTCGTGGTGAAGATCAATCCGGTGGCATACCATCTGCGCCTTCCTCCTTCTATGAGGATTCCGTCGCTGTTTCATGTCTCCCTGCTGAAGCCGGCCATTCGGGATCCTCGCTTCCCCGACTCATCCTCGTTTCAAGCGCCTCTCCTTGTACAGGGCCAATAGGAGTATGAGGTCCAGTCCGTCTTGGACTCCAGGTTTTCCAGGGGCTCGATACAGTATCTCGTACACTGGAGGGGCTTTGGACTCGAGGAACAGTCCTGGGTTCCTCGCCACCGTCTTCATGCCCCCAGGCTTGTCCGGCTCCTCCACGTCAAATATCTGCACAAACCCTCCCTGAGACGCCCGCGCACTCATCACCTACCCAAACCCGTGATCGCGCCCCCCGCTCCTTCCGTCAGCCATGATGCTTCTCTTCCTTCTCCTGGGATCAGCCGACATGCTAGGCGCGCGTGTATCCCGCGCAGAGGTTAATACCACTCCCTCCGGTACCCGCCTCCAGACTCCGCCCACATGGCAATGTCATCAGTGCGCAGCGCCGCACAGGCGGCGTAGAGTCAGCATGCACACGGGCCGCGTCCTCTTTCTGATTCTGGAATCCTCCCCACACCTGTCTCCCGCACTCAGCCCTCCTATCACGGTCACTCTTACTGATGCGCCTCCTCCAGCCTGTTACCTCATTGGTTCCTGTCTCCTATATATGCTCAGCCGGCCCACTGGCAAATCGGCTGAGCATAAACCTTCCTATGTGCGAAGTGTTCACTGCTACCCTTGCCTCTACAGTCTTGTCTTGCATTCCGGTTCCTAGTTCCTTTGTTTCTGACCTCCGCTATTCTTCTGGACTCCGCTCTTCTAAACTCCTGACCTAAGCTACCAACGACGATCCGCACCTCTCCAACCCCGACCTCGGCAAAGTACCACAACGATCCGCACCTCTCCAATCCTGACCACTGCTAAGTACCTTCAATGATCCGCACCTCTCCAACCCCGACCTCGGCAAAGTACCACAACAATCCGCACCTCTCCGACCTCGGCAAGTATCTCTGACCATCCATACCTCTCCAACCCCGAACCGGCTACCTCGACCTATCTACACTCCAGACGTGCCCACGCGGTTGTGCGTTGGTGTTATATACAATCCCCACCTCTGCGTCGCAGTCATGCCTTGTTTGTGGTGAGCACTCCGTTACAGTTACATTCACCTTTTACGTAAACACAGTTGGAGTTTCCTAAAATGGGATCTTTTTTTAAAAATAGGACAGTGTTTTTCTAAAATGTGTTTTACCTTTCCGGCGTCGTTATTATATTTTGTAATAAATGTAGTCTTAAAATCCATTATAAAATCCTATTAGCTTCTTTAAGATAAAACTCGGTATCCATAATAACTATTCCCCCCCCTTTGTCCGCTTGTTTTACGGTTATCATCTTATCTTCCATAAGTTAATTAAGTGCATTTTTTCTTTTTGTTTAAAATTATTTTTAAAGTTACTTCCTACTTTCTTTTCTGTTAATTTATCAAAATCGCCCAGGACTTATTTCTGAAACACTTCTAAAAAATGGCCTTTAAAAATAGATGGGTTAAAATATGATGGTCTTTTTTAAATTCGAGTGCGTGTTTTCATCAATATAAATATTTCTTGTATTTGTACCCACTATGTCCCTAGTGGTAGCATCTTTATTTAAAAAGAACCTCTTTAGGGTTAATTTCCGTTGTAATCTATTCGCATCTAAGAACAAGTTCAAATTGTTAGGGCCTACTGCAGGAGCAAAATGTTTGCTAGAAGACTGTTCTAATGCTTAGTTAGGATTTTTCTGCTTATAGTAAAGATATTTTCTACATTTGGTGTCTTTTAATTGTTGTCCTCCCTCCTCGCTTTCCTCTAGTGGTCTTTTTATCCCTGACCTTGTTGGCTCCTGGTCTTGCTCCATAAAATAGAAATCCGTTTCTGTGTCTCCCACTTGTTCAGTGGGGGACTCGGTTCTAAAAAAAGCCCTTTCGTCCTTATCTTGATGTCTAATCTTTTTCTCACATGAGTGTGGGTATCTTTATAACTACTCCTTTGTTCCCGTCTGTTTTTTGTCTCTTTGCGTAATTCCTCTCTAGGTTCTCTTCTTTGATGATAATTATCTTGTTTAAAATCCCTATAAGGACGGTCATTTGCTCGTCCATTAAATTCATTATCTCGACGATTCAAATCTTGACGATTCAGATTTCTGTTCTCCTTCTAAATCTTTCTTTATCTGGGCTTCTGCGTTCTCTCCTAAATTCTGTCATTAATATTTTGGATGTTCTTTTTTTATTCTCAATTCTCAAATCTTGTTCTTGAGTGAGGGAATGGCTCAGTGAGTAACGACACTGACTGGCACTGAGAGTTTGAAGCAGCGGAGCCTGGTTCAATTCCTGGTGCTGGCTCCTTGTGACCTTGGGCAAGTCACTTTATCTCCCTGTGCCTCAGGCACCAAAAACATAGATTGTAAGCTCCACAGGGCAGGGATCTGTGCCTGCAAAATGTCTCTGTAAAGCGCTATGTATAACTAGCCGCGCTATACAAGAACTTATTATTATTATTATTTCTCCCTTTCTTGGTGTTGAGGTTTATTTTGTAATGTATGTCTATTGGGTTCCCAATTTTTATCTTGGGGCAGATTATCTTTTTTGTTTTTGTTTAGATTCCCATCCCTAAAAACTCTTGTTTCTCTAATTCTTTGTTCCATTCCCTATGATTTCCTTTGCCATAATCCTCTTCGTCTCTCTTAATTTTTTTTCGTTTTATGATTAATATGCTTTCTTCGAAAGTGTCCAAATTTTCTCGCAGGTTAGTATCCCTTTCTTTAAATATTCCATTTGTTTCAAATGTATCGAATTTTTCTTTGATAACACCAATCCTGTGGCGTAGCAGGTAAGGAATTGGACTAGCATATGGAAGTTCATGGGTTTGATTCCTGCATGTGTATTACATGAAATGCATTCAAAATATACAAGTACTCCTGATGAAGCTGATGTCAATCAGCGAAACGCGTTGAGCTAAACAGAGTGTGACGAGACGCCGAGAGGATCAGCCATCGCCACATCTGCCTTTCCCCCGAGGACCCGGAAGAGACTGTGATTCCGGCGGATGTGACGTCAGACGCCATGCGAAGCGATCGTGCTGCGGGAGGATCTGACTGACAGAGACGGCTGCCACTACCCATCTCCTCAGCAGTATCAAAGTTACACTCTACCTTATGTGCCTGTTTTTTCTTTACAGAATGTGAGTACACTACTGTTCATTTTTTATGCATGATAAACTTTTTAATTGGTCTGCACTATTGGCTCTCCTTTGTCATTCTCTGAGACACACAAGATAAGATTGGACTTCACATCAGCTGATTCCACCTATACTCACTGCTGTTGAACACCTACCAGTCTGTAAGTAGGCTCTCTATATGAGCCAAGACTTTGCTAATTGTTCCTGTCACACTACACACACAGAAGTGCACTATATTGTTTTTCTCTTTTGGGGTGGATTCCTGACGAACATGCTCCCTCCTAATCCTGGAAGTGCTGTCTGTTAGCGGAGATTGTGTACATTTTCTCCTTGGAGGTTGAGACTTCGTTTTTTTCACTATATATATATAGATTAATCACTGGATAATTTATCCTTCACTTTATTGTATGTAAGCGCCTGTTGAGATCACTTTGGTTTTATCAGTGAGTAACGACACTGACTGGCACTGAGAGTTTGAAGCAGGGGAACCTGGTTCAATTCCTGGTGCTGGCTCTTTGCAACCTTGGGCAAGTCACTTTATCTCCCTGTGCCTGAGGCACCAAAAACATAGATTATAAACTCCACGGGGCAGGGACCTGTGCCTGCAAAATGTCTCTGTAAAGCGCTGTGTACAACTAGCAACGCTATAAAAGAACATATTATTATTATTTCTCCCTTTCTTGGTGTTGAGTTTATTTTGTATGTCTCTTGGGTTCCCAATTTTTAACTTGGGTCAGATTATCTTTACAGGCATACCCAGGTTTAAGGACACTCACTTTAAGTACACTCGCGAGTAAGTACATATCGCCCAATAGGCAAACGGCAGCTCGCGCATGCGCCTGTCAGCACGTCCTGAACAGCAATACCGGCTCCCTACCTGCACCGAAGCTGTGCGCAAGCGGGGAGACTATAGAGCCTGTTACACATGCGTTATTTACATCCGTTATGCACGTACATGACGATTGCTGTACAGTACATGCATCGATAAGTGGGAAAAATGAGTGCTTCACTTTAAGTACATTTTCGCTTTACATACTCCGGTCCCATTGCGTACGTTAATGCGGGGTATGCCTGTATATTGTTTTTTGTTTAGATTCCCATCCCTAAAAACTTTTGTTTCTCTAATTCTTTGTTCCATTCCCTATTATTTCCTTTGCCATAATCCTCTTCGTCTTTCTTAAAAAAATTTCATTCTATGATTAATATGCTTTCTTCTAAACTGTCCAAATTTTCTCGCAGGTTAGTATCCCTTTCTTTAAATATTGCATTTGTTTCAAATGTATCGAATTTTTCTTTGATAACATTTATTTCAACATCTAGGGTTTCCAAGCTTTTCCTATGGTGTGATGCCAATATCCGCGTAAGGTCATTTGAGCATTTATCCAATGTTTTGTTCCAAATATTAGAAAACGCTTCACTTTCAAAGTCAAAACTTGATTTTCTCAATATTCTGAGACCTTTAGGTACAGTATGTGGTCGCTCTCTAGATATTTAAAAAAAAAAATCAAGTCCTACCATTTTCTGGTCTCTTAACGCAACAATTTTTTTAACTTATCAAATTCTGTGTTTATTAATTCACTATCTTTCACATTAGGGTTACTAATTTTTTAGTGGAATGGCTTCAATGTCGTGATTTCTTTTTCATTTTTTGGTAAAAACATTTGTCATTTCTGATTCAACAGTAATATCCATATAAAAAATGTCTATATATGAATATATGTATAGCCTTGATCCCCCTGGACCCCTGTTTGTCCCCTTACCTTTCCATAGGCAGCAGAGGCTGGTGAGAGTACGGGGGGATGTGCTGGAGCAAGCGCAAGCGGCGGCCGTTAGGAGTATAGCACAGCAGAGGAACTTCACTCCCCAGAATGCTGAAGGGGATGATCACGCAGCACGGCTCAGCCAATAGGGCTGAAAGATGCATGGCAGTTAGAATTCTAGCAGTTGGAATTCTGACAGTTGGAGCCAGGACAGAGAAAGGGAAGGTAGGGTCTGGGTGTCAGTGGCATCCAGACTAGGCCAGATTAACCCTTTAGGTCCAAGATAGGCCCCACTCACATAATCAGATTGTGGCTGCTACAGGGAAACCCCAAGCTAGGGACATTTCCCCTGTAGCTTTATACAGTTAGTGTATAGTGCAATTTGAAGATGCTGCACAGCGATTTGCGGACTGTAGTCTGGGGCAGGACCACCACCGCACTATCATAGACTATCAAAGGGGAGACCCTCCTACCGGCGTTTACCCCAAGCAGAGGCGGAGGCTTTGCTGACATCGACGTCACTGTATCAGTAGATCCCTTTTGTTTTTCGGCCCTACCTGGGTGCTGGAGCACCTGGGCAGGTACCTCACAACGTGCACCAACTATAACACTTTCAGTTAATGTGGGCAGCGCTGTCTCACACATTGGGTGGGTTGGCTCTTGTGGACACCATGGAGGTTGGTGCCCAGGGGCCCCTCAGTACTTTGGGGAAATCCCATCAGGGGTGGACACTACGGTTGGAGGGCATGGTGGGGCTACGGCCGTGCGAGGCCTATATTGTATGTGGATTAATGATATATCTAGTTGTACCTGTGTTCAGTAAACTGTTATTAAATACAAGTGTGTGAGCTTATTGCATTGGGTCTTGTGAAGGGGTTATCCGGCGCTGTCAGGATCCCTCACAGGTGGAGGCGCTGTTACCAGACGGATTAGGTACACCCCGGGCTCCCAGCAGTGGAGGTTCAGGCCTCCTGTGAGCAACAGGTAAAGCACCACATACACTCAGTAGCCGCCACATTTCTCATAGGGTGGGGGAAAGAGCCTTACATATGTGATACACAATAATAGCTGCCTTGGGTTAAAATGAGGTGAAAGAAGACAAGTGAAATGGAAAAAAGAACCCAGCGCTTAAAATGTGCTTGAGTGATGACAAATTGTATGAATAAGTGGCTGCCCTAAACCCAAAAAATAGAATTTACCTCTAAATTCTAGCAACAAAATGGTATAGAAACAACTTGGGGAGCGCTCATAAAATTAAGTGTGAAAATATGTGCAAGATGCAATAAATAGTGCATGCAATCCAGTGATATGCAAAAAGATTATAAAACAATATATTCTTTAAAGTTCTTTGTGCAAATAAAGTGAAAAGTTAATAAGAGACAGTTATATATGAATCAAAAAATGATATATATTTAACCATAAACTGCTTGGATGTGCTTGCTCAGATGAGACTGTAGTGAACTTCAATCTTCCTCCCAGGGTCATAGGAGACAAAAAGGAAAAACGGATCCAATGGTGCAGATAAAAACGGATATATTGATATACACAGATAAGCTTTAAAATGTACACTTACATTTAAAACTTAAGATACAGGCTTGATAAAGGTTTCTTTGATGCTGTGGTCCTTCAGAGTCCTAGTTGTCAGCTTTCTTCCTCTCCGTGGATCCGAAGGACGCAGTGGAGCACCGGCTTGCTCTCCCTGCAGTCACTTAGTGGTTTGTGATGTCAGGGTGTCGCGTCTCGCGATACTTGGGATTGAACTTCTGTAGCTGCTATTCGGCCCTCCAGGGCACCTCTTTCGCGTCTCCTCACAATGACAGGCTCTCCAGCTCAACGCGTTTCGCCCGATGGCTTCCTCAGGAGTTCCTTACTATCTGTCATTTATTGTTTATATACCCTTCAAAAAATTACTCTTTAATTCAGACCTAGCTACACTCAATCGGAATTAGTTATATGATTGACACAAACTGAATAATATGCATAAAAACGGTGACTCAAATGTCTCTAATGACTCCCGGCATGCAGATGGGTTTCTCCAAGTGAGCACGCCTCACTTCAGAGTATTTTGTGCAGCTCAGCAGGAAGGGTGTTTCATCTTCTACCTCTCATCACTGGCACAGTTTCATCTCTTGGGGCAGGTCCTAACACTACCTGAGTTAAAATTCTTATTTACCTCTATAATTAGAGGAAGAATGATCAACATTGCTTTTGATAGACCTACATCTAATGTTGAGAGGGAAACAAATGATCTGACATTTGTACCACAGGCATCCTCTCATATTTAATATCGTTACAACCGCGTGTATTTTAGCTCGTTGCATATTTATATTTTATTGCGGTTTGTGCCAGATATGAATAATCATACATTGTGTAAATCTGTAAGGATATGAATGGTGTGCTGTTACCTCTGACTGCTGGCCAGAGACAGTACCAGTAAATTACAATGTCCCTTTGAAACTCACACGGGCAGATCTGTGGTAGATCTGTACACTGTCACAAGTCGGCTCCATGTAAACATGGTTCTCCTGTTAATGGCTTAATGGCTGCCCTAAAAATGTAACCCCCCCTCCATGACCAGTACTGGTACCCATCAGAACAGGAAAAATGTGTTCTTTTAAAAACGAAAGTTAACCCCTTGGTTGCTGGGTGGATCAAACCATTTAACCCATTCATCGCTCTGTCTCTTTTTTTTGTGTGAAACAAACCACCTGAAAATGTCCTGACACAATGTTACTACTGAGGTGGTTACATGAATGCCTCAATCAGGATTAATAAAGTGCTTTCATTTAAAAACGCTAGTGTAACAGGGGATTTATCCCTGTTCTGGAAATGTGCCTCTAATCCAGCAGTGTGGTGGTTAACTGCTGGTAGTCAATTAACCAATGCCACCTGGCTGATTAGGTTTGTTAGAAAAGCATGCCTTTGAGACAGGAAGGGAGATTTCCTGAGTCTCACAAATTGTGGGACTGAGCATAGGAACAGATGTCTTGAGCCTGCCAGAAGAAACTGCACGCTGCTTGCAAGACACAGGGGAAAGCACCTCTAAACCTGAATGCTGATATAGCCTGAGGAAAAGGCAGCAACACAGGAACAGAGAAGACTTTCCCTCCAACTACAAGAAACAGATAAGACTTTCCTTTATAAGACTTTTTGTATATCTGCACATATCAAGATATATGATTGGGGCTGGGAGACATGCTAATCTAAAGGGAGTTGTGGACTGCATAGGTTTCACTAGAAATACTTCCAAGTGGAACAGAAGCTTTGTTTGACCCCTTATTTGCATATGTTTGGATGATTTTCTTATGTTAAAGAAACAGGTGCAATAAAAGCCTTATTTAATTTCACCTTAAAAAAGTCTCCATTGCATACCTCTGTGCACGTCCTCCGAAATATGGTGTCAGAAGTGGGATTGAGGTGGCCCTTGAAGTTAAAAGGGGCCCCAGAGATTGCCTGTGAATTTGTTTTTGTGCTTTTTCCCTACAAACAGCCTGAGCAACATAAACAAAGAATCTCATGCAGCAGAGACCAGAGTTAAAGGGATTCGCACCAAGGCAGGAAATCTACACTGCACTGAAACCCACAAAACCACAGATGGACTCTTTTTCCCGATTCCAAGAGGAGAGAAAGAGAGACTGTGCTGAAGCAGGTAAACCTTACTTGCCTATCACAATAAAGTGTAATATGGTCATTGAAATAGGGGTTTTGCCTTCCAGCCGTAGTCAGGGTTCAAGAAGTAAGTTAGCCCTTAAAAGGGATAGGCGTTTGTTGTTTTCAAATGTTTCGCTGAAGCAGTGAATACAGATGGTGACCCAAGAGCGGTACTGATTCTGCAAGTAAAGTCTGCCACACCGCATAGGACTACCAGCTGTGAATGGAGTATATGCAGAAAAGTGTGAAAATTGATGCAAGACTGTGCTGAAGCAGGGGAATGTTCAGTAAACAAGTGCTGAGGGTAAAATTGCCCTACCGGGGAAAAAGGAATTGCTGAGCTGTGTAAAAGGTATCCCAAAGCCAATTGCTGAATGTTGAGTTGCCCTGCCGGGAGTGAAAGAAATATTCCACTGCAAAGAATATATATTTTTTTCTCTGCAAGTAAAGTCTATGTATGTATCTTGGGAGTAAAACAGGCACCCAAAGTGTGAAGAGTGAATGCCATAATACCCAAAGTTGAGACTGAAAATTACTGAACTCAAGCAGAAAACCACATTATTTGGCTGAAGCGGAGAAATTGCACCTAGCAAGTAAATGGTGTAAAGCAAACAGAAGTTTTTACCTAGCAACTGCACATCCAGTATACCTAATGAGAGAGAATGCGTGCACAGTACTGCTGATATTGTAAAACTTACCCAAGGAAAGAAAAAGGAAAAAAAAGTTTACAGAGATGCCTGGGAGAGCTACGACCTCTACAAGCACAATATGCCCACCTGTAGGACTACCACAATTGGGGGTTCTAGCAAATACAGTGGCAACAGCAGCAATAGCGCCTCCTGAGGTCAGGAAGAAAATTACACCTGATAGCTCCAAAACGGAGGAGAAGATGCAGCGTTCCTGTAATGAACCCTACCCCACAGAAGAGTGGCCCTTCCAGTCCAATAAAGAGGAAGACATCTCTTAAAGAGTCTTTGATAAAGTTCCTACAAGGGACGAAACGCGTCAGAGAACAGGAGTCTCTGTGATGTCCAGCACCATGTTCAAATAAAGCTGATTTTAACCTTCATCTTTGGCTGAGATCCTATCTTTGCAGTGACCGCCTACAAACTTACCTTTTACTGCTATCTTCCTTTGGCTGGAGCACGCCAACGATCCCCTGCTTCAGAAGACCCAAGCCACGGAGCCGCCTCCCTCTGCAGTCGCAAGGATCACCGGCATCCGTGACATATCCTTGGAAGTTCGCCCCGGAGCAAGCAGGTCGGAGACAGCGGTGACGTTATTCCGGAGTGCAGCCACTGTTGAGCTAAGACCGGGACGCTATCGAAGGAGCAGCACAGATACCAGGCGGGTAAGGGCAGCAGGTTTTGGTTATTCTGTGAGTCCAGGAGGGGAGTCTATCATGGCTTCACTCCTTGTCTCTATACTATTCCCTGCACAACGGGCCCCCCTCCTAGGTTGTCAGTCTGTCTCCCCGCTCCTTCGCTTATATACCTTCATGCACACTTATACATCTCAATAGCAGTGGGATCGTTTCATTTGTCCTACATGCGTGTGAGGTTGCATATATACCCGTATATACCCAGCTTTATACCTTGTAGAGCACCGGACATTATGGGGTTCATTCCCCTTATTCTATAGTCACGCCAGGAGACAGCCCGCCTCCAAGCAGATGTGCAAAAATTGAAGGTGGACTGCAAGGAGGCCCTGAATAGTACAGAAAAAGGAGAAAATTTAAGATTAAAAAGAGAAAACTGAAAGAAGAAAATTCTCATTTGACAGACTACGTCAAGGAAAAGAATGAAAAGCTGCACGAGCTTAAAGAAATAAATAAACTTTTGGAAGATGAGAAGTTTGAAGCAGAGCACCGACTGCAGAACCAACTGCAAGGTCTGCGTACGCACCTCCAGAAGGCCGAGGAGAAGCAGCAAACGCTGCAGGAAGACAATCTGCAGGCTGCTAAAGAAGTACAAGTGCTGCAGGAACATCTGATTACCCAGTATGTCCCTGCAAAGCAGCATGAGAAACTGAAGGCTACCCTGAGCATCACCAAAGCATCGCTAGAGGCAAAGCTTAGAACCCAGGTGACTCGGCACAAAAGGGAGCACAAGAAGGTCCAGAAACTGAAACAAGTAACTGTGGCCCGAGCAAAGAAATTCACAGTGCTTCACAATACTATGAAAATGTGGAAGCAAGCTCAGAGAAAGCAGTGTGCAGATAAATTCCCTGAGGAGAGACTTGCAAGACGCACTCATAAAACAGGGATCTCTCGCGGATGAGATTACAGTTCTACAAGGACAAGTATTGACCCTGACTAAGCGTCAGTATCCCACAGCCACAAAAACCCATGAAGACAAGGGTACAGTGAGAGCTGGGAATACCGCTCGTCTGAAAAACAAGGTTGCAAAATTTGAACCACCTAAACAAGTACTAGCAAAACCTTCAGCCACCCAACAGGCAACAAAAAAAGGTACACGTGCTGAATCAAAACCAGAAGAATCCTTAGCTGATGAAGCTGAAAAGATGGGACATTCTCTGGAAGTGGATGTGGAATTGCAACTCAATCCCAAAGAAGCTGAACTAGCAACTCCATTGAGTGGAAAAAGTGCAGAGTGACAGCTTCAAGAGTGGAAAGCTCAAAGGGCTGTTTTTAAACGCTCTGCAACTGTTGCCATACAGTCTGCCTACAATATGACGAGCACCCGACACGAGGGAAATCTCATGACTGTGCACGCAGTAAAAAGACTATACCTGAAAAAAGTCCTCCTCGAGCGACTGAGGAGTGCTAATCTCAAGCACCTTCGGGTGGAGACACGAAAAAACTGGAGGAAGGGCTCCGATCCCAGCGGGACTGAGGGTTCTCTTCCTCCATCCAGTCTCATTCAAGTCACAGAGATATCTTGAATGAGAGTGGAAGGATGGACTTTGGCCGTGGCAAGCCCGAGCTTCCCACAAACAGGGGAGGTATATAACAGGGGATTTATCCCTGTTCTGGAAATGTGCCTCTAATCCAGCAGTGTGGTGGTTAACTGCTGGTAGTCAATTAACCAACACCACCTGGCTGATTAGGTTTTTTAGAAAAGCATGCCTTTGAGACAGGAAGGGAGATTTCCTGAGTCTCACAAATTGTGGGACTGACCATAGGAACAGATGTCTTGAGCCTGCCAGACGAAACTGCACGCTGCTTGCAAGACACAGGGGAAAGCACCTCTAAACCTGAATGCTGATATAGCCTGAGGAAAAGGCAGCAACCCAGGAACAGAGAAGACTTTCCCTCCAACTACAAGAAACAGATAAAACTTTCCTTTATAAGACTTTTTGTATATCTGCACATATCAAGATATGTGTTTGGGGCTGGGAGACATGCTAATCTAAAGGGAGTTGTGGACTGCATAGGTTTCACTAGAAATGCTCCCAAGTGGAACAGAAGCTTTGTATGACCCCTTATTTGCATATGTTTGGATTATTTTCTTATGTTAAAGAAACAGGCGCAATAAAAGCTTTATTTAATTTCACCTTAAAAAAGTCTCCATTGCATACCTCTGCGCATGTCCTCCTACAGTTAGAAATACAGGTTATTACTATTATTTAGGCTACAGCTTGCAATTAAAGAATGACCAATTTATACTTTTTGTTCCAGTTATGTATCACGTGTATAATTATTATTATTGCTCAATTCCCCTTTTGTTAAAAATACCAAAACAGGAACAAAGGCACTGCTAGCTTCTACTGAAAAAAATATTTCTTAAGAATAAAGAGAGCAGGCAGCTGGTATGTATCAAGCTACCAGTGGTTGAGCTAGAGGACATGGTATTAAAATGTAGCAAGTGTCACAGGAAGAGACAATGCACAGTGTCAGGACAGGACAGTTCTGTGGAGGATCACCTGTTTCTCCTGGAAGATTTCACAAGAATGATAATTAACCAACACTGATTCCAGAGAGCTTTTGTGACCTTGTACTCAGCATTTTATTTGAAACTGACGATTCCAGCAATCTCATCCCCTTCAACACTGTGTAAAATATTGTAAAATTATTTCCCGACTCATTTTCTTGTGATTGTGAAGAAGACTTATTTAGTAAGTGAAGCTGTTGAGAAGTCCTGGCCTGTCTCAGATTTTTATGCTTCATCTACAGCAAGTCTGTTGTCGAAATATTGCCATTAAAATTGGATGGCATTCCCCAAATCTCACTGATTTCAGTAATACAACATCATCAGTGCAGGAGATGTGTGCAGAGGTTTAAACCAGGAGACTGCTTTACGAAAATAAATGTAGGATTTCAGTGACGGATTTACAGTTGTGCCGCCCTTAGGCCAATACCTTTTTGACGCCTTTAACTACTAACGAGCCCACCTGAGTTTAGCAATGGTTTGAAAGGCAGGAAAGGGGAGTGTTTGTCTTTCTCCCCTGGTCTGCATACAGACCTCATGTCGTGGTCTTGATATAGATAAACACCAGGATCAGAAAAAAACTCATTGCCAAGGGAGTAAAAGAAGAGTTGGCAAGATGGAAAAAGGATCTTAAGCAAGAAGTCCTCCACGGGGTTGAGGTAACTAAGCACGTCGTGGAAAAACAGTGCTTTGAAAAAGTCCGCCTCGAATGACTAAAGCAGCCTAAATTTAAGCGCCTACTTGAATAAACACTGGTTATGTGCACCGGCTACAAGGACTTTGTCACCGGTGTTCTCTTCAACCACGAACACATATTGTATATTAAAAGTAGTTAACTACTACCTGGCCGACACCCAATAGCTCTATCTGTTGGTAACACTCAGGATTTGACAGCACAGAATGACCAGCAAATCCAACTAATCTTCCAATTACTAGTCTCCCCATTACTTCTGTTAATTGTTATACCACAGGTTGTACTTGAACTGTGATGTTACTCCCTATTTCTTTACAGGGCAGATTGATTGTAATTGTTAGAGGTATTACTGCACAGTGCAACAAGGGGTGGGAAAATTTGTCATGCAATACAAGTGTCGGGATAACATCACTGAAAACTGGTGTAACCACCCTCCTAAAGTGTTACTAACATGGCTGTTGTATGCTGGGCCCCACCCTGAGTTGCTATGGGGATCCAGAGGTCACGCAGGGGTATTTAAGAGGGAGAGACTATTTTAGAAGGTTATGTTCCAGGAGGACGAGAGGAGCCTCGGGGAGAGTAGATCAGTAATGTTTCTAAAGTAATAGTATAGACCAGCCCCCCCTGTTATTATGTTGTAGAGAGGGACAAGTTAGGATCCCTGAAAGAAGGAATGGAATCTAGAATAAGTAGTAAAAAGGAATACGGACCGCCATAGAGGGCTTCAGGAAAGAGAGCTCCCGGGTACCGGTGGATCAACTCTATCCGCGAATCGGCACAAATATTCCTCATTAGTCTGTATGGAAGTGGCAATTCCCAAACAGGCAAAAGGTACTGGGTCAAGAAAGAAAGACCCACTAGGATTTCCGTAGGAGCCCAGAGTAATTGAATTAATACCGATGGTTCCAAAGCAACAAGGGGCGCCGGGTGCCACACTTACTTAGAACAACTAAGTCAAAGTACCTTCATTTGAGTGTTAGGAGTGGGCATTGATGGAAGATTATTATAAAATCCACTACAGTACAATGTTGTTAATATGTGTATGAGCGGTCCCTGTCCATAGGAACACGCATAAATGACCGTTGTACTACAAAAGTTCCTGGCGCCCATTATTCTACAACCTTGCTACCTCATCATCCAGCTCCTGAGTCAAGGTAATCCATGTGGAGTAGCCATATATAACACACCGATGTAATCTCCCTAGAAGCCGGGCAGGGAGCGTTCCCACAGTGGCAAATTTACAAATCCACCGCCCATAGACACTTACCTTGGTGCCGTCTGGGCCGCCTCCTTCAGCGTTGCGGCGTCAAGTGACGCTACAACATCACAAGACGTCGCATTGGCACGGCAACGTGGCGTCACACGGCGTCATATTACCATGGTAACGTCGTGGCATCATTTGACGTTGCGACGTTATGTTGCCATGGCAATGCGACGCCATGTAACGTCCCGTTGCCATGCCAACGTAATGCCATGTGACGTCACAGCGTCATTTAATGCCACAACGCTGAAGGAGGAGGGCGGCACGAAGAAGAAGTTAAGAACTTTACAGAGGCCCCACACTGTGCCTCGGAAATCAGTGTGGAAGAGAGTGGGGCTTCTGTATATAGGGGGGGGAGAAATAAAGGAAATTTGCTGCTCACAAATGTAGTCTCCCTAGGCCCGGGACTTAGTGGAAATCTTCCACTGGTTACACAGGCAATTGATGAAGAGATCCTGTCTATGAAGAACTCAGTCATAGGGAAGTTTTATGAAATGGGACAAATGCACCATTGTCGATCTGAAACATCTAGGGCCCACTGGGGAATCTGATTGTAGGGCCCCCGCCGTTCCTCTCAGTGTCCGGCCATCACATCCCTGAGAAAGGAAAGTCTATCTCCGTTCCAGGATATCTGACATTCAAGAACTTCATTCCACATGAGCCTTATCATACATTCCAGAGAGCATGGATTAAAAAAACAAAATACTGTCTGACGGAATGACCCACAGCCCGGGACTTTCAGTAATGGGATCTGCACATTTCCTGCATTACTTAAAAGGGAAGATCACAGGCTGCTGCTTATCGGCTTTTATACTGATTCCTAGTGCAATGCCTCTCCACTTACAGTAACTGTCAGTTAAAGTGTATTTAGAGTACTTGTGGAAATGTGTGTAAATATAGGAGGGTTTCAAGATGCTTATGCTGTTCTAATATAAACAAAAACATTCCTTTTTTTTTGACATATGAACCCTTTCTCTCTAAATAGGAACAAGAATTTTTTTATTTGTTTACCTGATTGTCAATGGGTGTTTTTACTTCTATGTTTTTTTTGTTGCATGTATTCATATGTTTATACATATTTTTATCATTATTGATACTTATATTATATGCAAATTCATATGTAATCCAGGATTTTAAGGTGCCTTATTGCTAAAGTGCTGTCCTGTGAAGTGAGAGTTGTCCTCGCCAAGCCTTTGAATCTGCGTGTCCGTACCTTCCAACTGTACCTATTTATCAGGAACACTACATGTATTTGGGTCGTGTAAGACCAGCTGAAGCTATTAAACAGAAAGTTTTTTGTCTATGGTAAATCACGTACTGTAGGTTAGAAGACTCCCATAGGAATTGCTTGAAAGTACCTCCATCCAGCACAAGTAGAATACCTACAGTAGTCCCTATTTTTATGTGCAAAATGTTGGGATGGTCTGTGTCACGGAAGACCACACTTTAAACAGGGATCGCAAACACCAGACAGAACGAGAGAGTTAAATAAATCATAGTTTATTCTGGTCGGAGCCAACAGGGAGTAACAGTAAAAGCTAACAAAAATAAGAGGTACAGGCCACAAACTCGAGGTACAGGGGACTCCTAGCTCGCTAGGTGCTGGGTGCTGCCAGAGCGAGCTTACCGAGTAAACAACCTTGATCCGTCCTTTTTTCAATCCCAGTAACAAGGGATGCCGACTCTTGTCCACAGTTCACTTTCTAGCTGGTCTCTAGTTACAGAGACCAATCATGAATCACTGTGGAGCTCTGCTCGGCATCGGCTTGTGTAGAACCTATGCCTCCACTTCGAAACATTGTAGCCGGGGTGCCAACCAACCAGTGGAGACCTGCCTTCCTCTGAGCCAATCAATAGCTGAGGGCTCAACCAGACAGACAAAACAGGGCCATGGGTGGTGACAGTGCCTCAGGGCTTTGGGAGCGTGGGAAATTGGAACTGACCAATGGGAATAGAGCCGATGGGACTAACCTAGGCCTTGGTTCCAAATTACAGCTCCATACATCCCACAGGGGTAAATGCCTGGCTGCCGGGGAGTGAACAATTTTGCAGCTTGTACCTTCCCAGCAGGAGGAATCACCCTTCACTGTCTCACCATTGTCCAGAGAGACCGCACCTGGCCCCACACAAAGGCTAGTCCCTGAATCATTGTATGCTAGCCACTCACCTTTGATAGTGGCCAATGCATACAATGAGTCACACAGAAACACATAGAAATCGCACAGATACCTAACAAACTCTATTCACAGCTAACTAGGGGCCAAGTATTAACCAGGCTACCCGCCTTTTTGCAGCTTACGATCGCCACTCTGACCCTGTACCTGGGTTGCCATCTTTACTGGTAGGGACAACGAGCAGACTTAACCTTTATTATGCTGGCCCGCTGCCCTTACCCTCACAGTATGTTTATCTCAAGGTTTAAAATATTACACAGTAAGCACATGGAGCACTTCTTGCTATGTAAAGCTGCATAATTTGGCAGCTTTATATAAGAAAATATATTCTTATTGTTATTATTAGAGTTTTTCACTCCTCATAGTAAATCCCTTATTTTATGTATATTTCAGCTTAAAATGCCCATTACTGACAAACACTTCAGAGATTCATTTTTAAGTCTTCGTTTGCTTAAAAGCCAAGCCATTGAAATCAATGTTTAATGATCTCACCTTGTACAGCTAAGTAACCCTGTGGGCAGCGTTATTGCAGCATTTTGGCATCATATTAAGTCCAAATTGTTTTCTGCTTTTATTTGTGTCTGTTGTACCTAATTAATGTACAGACCCCCACGGAAAGTATCACAACCTTTTAACTGAAAACCAGTTCGATGTTGGTAAAATGGGACGTTGCATTATAAATACACAGAAATTGACAAAGAATAAGGATTACCTGCACCACCTTTGATCATTTCCTTACTATTTCCTGTAAGACAATCAATCAAATTCGATATCTGGCTCTTTTAATGTTCCCTTGAGCTTACTGCATGCATTTGAATGTATTTACTTCATTTTCTTTTCAGTGTCTGTTAAATCATCCATTGAAGGAATAAATAGTTTCTTGTGTCTTATCCTGGCAATTTTTTTGTTTGTTGCCATGTTAGTCCCTTAGTTCAGGTGAAAAAAGATAGAGGGACAGGGGAAATGAAATGCCAGCCACAAAAGAGTAGACAAATTGTGTGTGTGATGAGCATGTGCATTTTAAGTGAAACTTCGTTGTCTTTTGTAATTGTTTTGTCACAGAAATTGTGTTTGTGATGGTGATTTTTTTAAATTAAAAATCAAAACACAATTTCAGTGACAAAACGCAAAGAAGTTTGACTTAGAAAGCGCATGCTCGGCACACATACCATTTTAGCTATTTGCACTTCTATACTTATACTAACTGTGAATTCCGTGTGTGTGTCTCTGTTTGTGTGTGTCTCTGTGTTTATGTGTGTGTCTTTGTGTGTGTCTGTCTGTCTTTGTGTCTCTGTGTGTGTTTTCTCCAAAGTGGGGGCAAGTGTTGTATCTCCGCATGGGCGCTGGGGCCAGTTTCTGTGCATGTGCACCGAGAGGATGGCTAAGCGCATGTGCCCCAAGCCTACGGCTACTGTGCATGCGCGCTGCTGCTGCTGTGCATGCGCGTCACGTCGACAGCTGATGCGGATGAAACTGACTCTTTCCCCCACACTGACGCGCACCGGCGGTTTCTTTTGCCCACATAACGTCACTTCCGTGACCTTACTTCCGTCTCCATTAAAGGAAATTCACTCGTGCCAGCAAAGAAGTTTCACTTCAAAAAGAAAAAATAGGTAGTACAGTATGAAACCTTATAAGTATACAAGTTTTGAATTTGACAGGGTTCTTCGTTTAGGTAATTGTACAGCAATCCAGATATTAAATACAGATGTAGCACATGTGACCACTGCCACTGGTGGTGAGTGTTTCCTATTCAGCTTTCACAACAAGAATTCTTAGTATAGCACTTCTTAGTATATGCAGCTCAATCCGTTATAGCCCGATCCGCTAAAACACGGATCCGCTTATAACGCGGTGTGAGCATGGCGCCCGTTTTTTAAAAGCAAAATTTTATTTAAAGCTTTATTGCTAACGAACGGACGGACAGGTGGACGCACACAATACTCCCTTGCACATCCCATCCCCCCCCTGCCCATCACATCCCCCTGCCTGCACATCATATCCCACCCCCTCCTGCCCATCACATTCCCCCATCACTCCCCCAGCCTGCACATTACCCCTTCCTGCACATCACATCCACCCTTCCTGCACATCACATCCCCTGCCTGCACATCCCCCCCCCCCCCTGCACATCACTCCCCCCCCTGCACATTACTCCCCCAGCTGGAATATCACCCCTTCCTGCACATCCCATCCACCCTCTGCCCATCAAATCCCCTGCCTGTACATCACGCCCCCTGCACATCCCATCCCCCCATGCCCATCACATTTCCCGTGCCTGCACATCACCCCCCCTGCACATCCGATCCCACCCCCCCTGGCCATCACATCTCCCCTGCCTGCACATCACCACACACATACACACACACACATACACACACACACACATACACACACACACACATACACACACATACACACACATACACATACACACACCTCTCCCTCCCTCCCTGTACCCCCGCTGGGGGGGAGCAGAGAAGGGAGATGGTTCCTGCCCAGCTTCTCCTAATTCTCCTAGCTCTGTGAGATCCTCCCCCCCAAGCTCCCCTCCCCCCTCTTGCAGACTCACAGCTTCTCTGCACAGCACACAGATCAACTGCTGCTGTGGATAAGTGCTGCGTGGGGCGTGGGGGGGGGGGTGGCGGCTGTCGCTGCGACACCAGGCTCAGGGAGAGCTGGGAGAGTTATCCCAGCTCTACCCATGCGGCAATCACGGTGGCCATTTTTTTTTTAAAATCGCGATCCTGGTTATAACGCGGTCGTATCGGGTGAACCCCGAGGACCGCATTATAATGGGAGTTCAGCTGTATAAGCTCGGGCGGGGCCCCGAGTCCTCCTCCCTTGTACTATAGGAGAAACTGTTCAGCCAGCCTAGGAATCAGGCCATTGGGGTCAGACAATGTAACGGGAACATATCATTTCAAAAATACTCTTTATATATGTGTTACAGGGTGAAGTCAGGTACTGATAATTATGCCAGCACTCAGAAGGTTAACCCAGTAAGAATACTTGGGCAATCAGGAAGTAAGGCTAGGTCCCTGCTGCCTGCTGCAGAGCCCGCTATGGCGTGTGCTGCTGGGACAAGAGCTGCCCCTTAATGGGGCCGGGCCCGCTACCTACATTGCCCGCCGCATTGTGAGTACAGATTTTTCTGAAGACAGGAAATCTGTGCTCATAACTTGCGACGGAGTGCTGGCCATGCCCCCGGGAGTTAAGCCAATGAGGGCAAACCTGCCGGCTGATGTCATGGCCGTGCAACCCGCCACACACCCATCATAGCCCCCCCCCCCTCACTGCAGACTGGGGATCTCAGCTGCATGCACCGCCAGCATGGCAGGCGCACGCGAAGTGCCGACACCGGGGCCTCAGCCATAGCTGAGACAGCTGACAACCAGCTTGATAAGGCGGCTATTGATTGTAGTATGTTGCTAACTCACACTACAGAGCTGTCCTGTGCAAGCTCCTATCCAGAAGGATTTCCTAAACTCTCTCTAGGGACAGAGATTCCCAAACAAAGATACAGTAAAGACTTTAATATTGTTCCATAACTATTGCGGTATATGTTTAGGGGTTGGGAACTGGACAAAGCCTACCAGCCCGATAGATAGGGACTGGAATGTTTACCAAGATCTCGCTATGGGGAGTAGGCTTTCTTTTTATGAGTATTGTTTTGCCTTAAAGGGACAGTGTGTCCAAATGTTTATTTGTGTTGTGGAGAAATAAAACTATCAACATTTGTTTTACCCTGAAACTGCACGTGTGGCTTATTGTCTGACCTCACCTACAGGCCATCCTGCCACAATGAGGAACACAGAAATAACATAACGTGGCCTTGGAATCAGAGGACCATGAACAATACCTATGAAAATCGTGTAGAGAGGATGATAATGTTCCCCCACTGCACAATTCTGCCATAGTGTCTCCTTTCTCAGTCCCGGTGACCTAGATGCTAACTAATGGGGCACCGTTAGTGCCAGAACAGCATTGGAGCTCATGTGGAATATAAGTGTGTTAATAGGTGCATGCCTGTCACTTCGCCAGTAGCTGTGTATGATGAAAAGGATTCTGAAGTGTGGTTGGGGCGATTCGCAGGATGTGTTTCCAGCTGGTCTACTCACAGCTTCAGAACCCCCAGTTTACACGGGTTCCCTTTTCACAGACAAGATGCTCTCCTGAATCATACCCGCTACCTCCGGTACGTGCTGCTCTGCCGGACTAGGAAGGTTCTGCCACCGCGCTGTATCTCTCGACATGCTCACCAGGACTGGTCACCTCTCTTGCTACTTCTCTGCATGTCTTTTTGGTATGCTATGATCAGTCCTTTCTGTGGTTCATAGTTATTGGTCAGAGGTCATGTCCATCAATATACTTATGTGTGTGAGCTCACATGTTACGTAAAGAAAGACTTCACATTGCCCCAAAGGCAAAGTGAATAAACTACTGTATCCCATCAACGCCAGCTAGCAGGACAATTATTACCGCTGTAAGATATCATTTTATAT
The DNA here is from genome assembly GCF_040206685.1 of Ascaphus truei. Classification (NCBI taxonomy): domain Eukaryota; kingdom Metazoa; phylum Chordata; class Amphibia; order Anura; family Ascaphidae; genus Ascaphus; species Ascaphus truei. The sequence continues at coordinate 34,097,707 of NC_134490.1, forward strand.
CTAGCTGCTGGAAGCATTTACTTTCCCAAATAACACCATCGTTTTCTATACTCCGTTTTACCTTTTGAGATATCAAGTCCACAACCCTAAACCCTCTCAGTGACTTATCATGTCAGATGGTTTATATGGCTCTCAAGAGACAAAACTGAAGTGACCAACAAGTCTAATGTATCCCACAGCAAATAACAAAAGACAAGAAGCCCCAGTAGTACATCCAATATGACAAATTGTATAGCTAAATACTTATATACATGAGGTCACAATCCCAGTAGCACTCGTGTTGGCACAAATATATAAAGAATGGTGGGTTTGGGTTCTGAGCTTGCAGGGACCGTGTGTCTGGTTTTCCCAGACACAGTAACAAGCCTGAGAACATGCATTAGCTCAAGAACTGCCACGCCGGTCCCAGGCTTACTTCGGTGTCTGTCATTAAACAGTGAAATGGATTCTTAGCTATGCAGTTGGCACTTGGCCACAAATATGGTGGGGAAGAGAATGAGATCAGAATCGTGCATCTGAGGCTCATTAGGCTAGAGGAACATAGACTGGTATACTCAAGGATTTAACTGCAGCTGATGGCAAATTTCTTATGGTAAGCAAACATTTAATCACTTTGCAATGCTTTTCAGGCCGCTGTTGCGCAAAAAGAAAAAAAAAGGGAAATATTGCTGTGGTCATGATGATTTAGCAACCACAGGTTGTGAAATGTGTATGTAAAACAGTGAATAAAAGACTTTTGGCATTGTGCAGTTTGGCAAGCGCATTTCTGAAGAAGAAACCAAAAAAAGGCTAAACTTTACCCCCAAATCCTATTTCCTTATTTTTTGCCCGGCAGCCTATTTAGCTCACCCATTATGCAGAGAAGCGCGCGGCTATGGCCATTTATTAGTCAGGTGATGTCACAACACTGTCTGTGTCAAAACTTGATGGTGTAATGGCTCCAAAGAAAAACACAGAAGCATGGAATCACTAGGAAGCGCCCAAAGATGTATGATCATGGCAACGTTGGGGAGAAGCAGCATGGGGAGCAACAGCATGGAACGTGCAAACAACCAGGAGAATAACCAAACAGACCAAATAATTTATTCTGTGATAGAAAAAAAAGTTTAAAAAAAAGCAAAGAAAAAATACCTATACTGAGTTTAAAAAAATGTCATCTCTTAAATATAATTAGAAAAAAATATAATAATGAATAAAAAAGAATAATACAACATAATAATGAATTTTGGTAACAGAGACATTCCAAAAAGCTATTTTCCCAAAAAAATATGTAGCCTCTAAGTTTAGAACTTTTAAGTATAAAAATTCAAAAGGCCTCAAGTTGCAAGAGCAGCTTATCGATGTCACCACCACATCCTATGGGGGAGATATGTTCAATACCCATAAAACGCATCGGCACGCAAGCCAATGGCACCTGGAGGAAGGTGGGTGGTGGGTCCTATTTAGTATAAAGATCACTATGGGTATCATGCAGTAAGCGGCGGAAAAATGCATTAGCCAGTTTAGCAATTAGCCATGTTTTTGGCGTCTTAAACTGGCTGTGTGCTGTAAGGGGCGAATCCCTGGCGAATGAATAAGCCACCACCATTTGATGAAATAGCGTGTAACCGGTGGCGGGACGGCTGCCTGGCGAGAAACTGCCGAGAAGCCGTCCCCTGCCGTGTTGTGTTTGCAGCAGAGAGAGATCCGCTGCTCTCTCGGCGCAAACATCAGCACAATAAAAATTATTTTTAAAACAACTTTTATTCATAGTGTACATGTGCAGGGGGTCTCCGGAGCTGAAACGCATTGGTTTCAGGTCAGGGGACCCCCTGCTTCCCGAGATACAGATGCCTTTATGAGGTGCCGGTATCCCTCTGCATATAAGTTCCCGATCACGTGACCGCGGAATGTAAACAAAGCAGAGGGATACCGGCACCCCATAAAGGGGTCTGAATCTCAGGAAGCAGGGGGTCCCCGGACCTAAACCAAAGTGCTTCAGCTCGGGAGACCCTCTGCACATCTACACTATGAATAAAACACACATATCAATAAAGACTCGTTCCTTACCTTACAGGGTATCTGCTATGGTAGCGAAGCAGCATTAATATTTATTTAATAATACTGTACAGTGAGCAGGGGGTCCCCCGAGCTGAACCGCATCACTTTGTGGACCAGGGACCCCCTGCTTCCCGAGTTACAGGCCCCGGTATGTGTGATCGGATGGGCAGTGTCACCGCCATGTTTATAGCGTCCCATACGCTACGTGCCTGAAATAAACATGGCGTCCACACTGTAACCGATGCCCCAAACCGGGGCCTGTAACTCGGGAAGCAGGGGGTCTCTGAGCCACAAATAAATGTGGTTCAGCTCAGAGGGCCCCCTGCTCCCGCACAATATTATTAAAATACATTAATGCTGCTTCATTACCATAGCGGATAGCCGCTAGGGCAATGAAGGGGTTAAGTCTATCCCTACTCTGATTGGTTCAAGTACCATGTGACAGGCTTTCAATGACGTCATATCCGTTCTTCCCCAAGCTTCTGTCACATGGTCTACTAGAGTCAATCAGAGTAGGGATAGACTTCCCACGCTCTGATTGGCTGCCGTACCATGTGAGTCCGGCCATGTTTCTTTTCATGACGTCATCTTAAAGGCAATTGAAGCAAAGCCATTCTGATTGGCTGTGCTTTCTTTGCCTTTAAGTGACGTCATCATTTTTTTTTAAATCGGCCGAAACACATGGTTTTCACGGCCCAAAAAGGGCCGTGGGAACCATATGACGAAAATGTGACGTCATAGGCCTTTAAAAGCCTATGTCGTCTCATTTTGAAGCCAGACGCCGATGAGGAAGGACCTCCTACTGAAGAAAGAAGACCAGGGCGTGGCAACAGATGGGAAGAAAACCCCGGAAGAAGGTAGAAGAATACAGATGAAGATGGATTACAACTAGAAGACCCCTGGATTGTCGTGTTTTATTATTTTAATGTTTATTATTTTCTGGTTTATTATTTTATGGGTTCCTGTTCGTGGATTGGTTCGTGAGTAAGCTGATCAACGGGAGTCGGTGGGGTCAAGTAAGGGTAAGTTAAATAAAGAAATGTATTTAATGTAACTGTGTTTTTGTTTGCTTTTTCATGTATTAATTTTTTTTATGCATATCATTTCTTGCCACTGAATGTATGTATGTATGTATGTCTAGAGAGATATATACATACAGGGTAAGAAATGATAGTGTTAAAAAAGCTTGATTTACTGTATTGTAAATGATTGTGGCTATGCTGCTATGCATAGATGTGTGTTAAATATATTTTATTATTAGAGAGATGTAATTTTTGGGCTTCTATGCTGTACTGTAGGTACGGTAATGAAGGTAATGAAGTGAGCTTTAAATGCATTTTTCCTGCCTCCTATGCATGCCGAGGGGGTCCGGTGCTGATATTAATGGTATCAGCTCCGGAGACCCCCGACATCAATCCCAGCCAGGAAAAAGGCCTGAATTTTTTCTAAGTGCCGATCCGCCGCTCATCCGCTGCCTCTGAGCAGCAACTTGCCATCTTTTTCTAGAGAGGCGAATTGCTCCGCTTAGCTACTCGCCTCTACTAGAATACAGCGTGGCGGAAAAAGTTGGATTTTTAGGCGGAAAGTGCCTTCTCGCCCCGCAACCGGCGGAAAAAAAAAAAACCGCCAGCCAAACTGGCGGTTTTGTTGAATCTCGCCACTTTCTCGCCCGTTACTGAATACGGATAGGCTTTTTAGGCGGGAAAGTTGCGAGAATTGCCTTTCCGCTGCTTACTGCATGAACCCCTATGTATTTGTAGCCCTGATGAAGGTGCTTTGCTGCGCCGAAACGTTGGATGCTTTTTTGATATTTTTCTTAGTCATTAAATTGACTGTACCATGACTTGACTTGTCTTTCTTTCTTGGTGTGCTTTACTTGTCTCTCTCTCTCTATACATTATTGTTCTGTCTGGAACCAGGATAGTTTCGTTTTTTAGCACCCTTCTTCATATCATGTTTGCTGTATACTAGGATGGCCCTTTTTATCTACAGGTCATCTCCATTTTTTGGCTCTGGATTTTGTTTGGGTGAGTACTATATTTTCTGGTTCTTCCAGTACCAGCTGAGACTGTGTTTAACTTGATTCTTGACCCATTGATTGGAGCATGTGCTTTTGTTTTCTTGCTTGTCCTTCACCAGTGATTCTTGACATTTCCTTCCTGGATATTCCTTCCTCCTCTTTGATATTCACCGTGTATGTGATGATACATTCTACTCTTCTGTTTCGTGTAAACTCCCATTGTTTCTGTGGAGAAGTCTAAACCTACTTCAAATGGATTTCAGGCAGCTAAATTCACCCTGGGTCTTTAGGCCTCGTCCATAGTGCAAGATACGGAGCGTGCTACATAGCTCGCGCTACCAAAAAAGTGTGTATTCCAAAGTGCGTGCCCGTAGTGAGCGTGAGCTTGCACATGCACGTGAGATACAAAGATACCAAAAGCATAGGAGACAAACTTGATTGCTATTGCAGCGAGGCAGCCTGGTCATACGAGCGGCTAACAGCCAATGAAAATGTAGTAAGTTATTCTGCCTGGATACTGTTCAAATTACTTTATTAATTGAGTTGTGCTTGCTGTGAGAATATGGACAACTCAACTATTGAAAATTTGATTTCTGAGGTTTACAAACGTGAAACTTTAACTCATACCATGACAGAAATATCAATGATAATTTATGGAGAGAAATTTCTGATGTATTGTCCATTACTTGTATATAATTGTTAATTTTATATTTTATTTTTTGTAGTGTGTGACGATAGCTTCCACAGGCTTATTAATATTACACAAAAATAACTGGGTTTGAACTGAACGAGGCTTAAGATATAATAAATTGTATTTATTCCTTAGAATAAAGGTGAACACAACAGATAATACAGTAACAAACAAGAAGTACACTTACTTAGGGGTTGGGGAATGAGAAGTATGATGTAGCATTTCTCTCAGCAATCAGGAAATCATTCAGGTGATATCAGGTAACCATATCAGCAAACGAAGACAAAGGATATATGGGTGGACAGCAGTTTATAAACCTTTTGTCCCTCTATCTGTAACATTAAGCACCGGTGATTGGTTTTCAATTACCTCCAGCCAATCTTTAACATGGGAACACATTTCAACACATGCCCCCCTGCTAGCTGGCACAGGCACAGTAGAACTCTGGGGTCTCATTTCTGTAGCCCCACATATGCAAATGGAATGCCAGTTATTCTACCCATTTGGCTTTATGGCAGGAAAACCTTTGTTGGAAGGTGTTAAATGGAACACTTAAGAACTGCTCTGGTTTGAGCCTCGGATAAACAGTGAGGGTGACAAAACTCTTTGAACAATACTTAAGTCCTAGACATTCGGTCGCCTCTCTGGCCATCTGCTACTTTATGGCCAAAGAAATTTCCTCTGGAATTTATCCATACCTTAGAATACAGTATTAAGCATAAAACATAGACGTATAAAAATATCCGGTTCCGTTGGGTCTAGCAGGTCCAAACTTCCCAGTTCGCATTGCCAGAACTGGGACACCATATTGTCCAAAAAGCGACTTGCTACGACCTAAGGAACCGGAGTTACACAAATGCACATTAAATCATTTTAATACAAAAATCTCCACTGAAAAACAAATCTCAGCTTTTCACTAAATCCCCATTGAAAACAACGGGCAGCTCCGCCATAGACTTTCAATGGTAAATCGCCGCCATTGAAGTCAATGGGGTTTTTCTGCCATTGAAGTCTATGGGGAAAAGTCCCGAACTTCAAGGGGGTCCATACTCCGTCGGGTTGGTCCAAGCGGGTCAAGGATGGTTCTGCAGCGATGCCGGAGCAGTGGCTACAGATACCCCAAACCCTGATCCGCTGCACCCTCCGGAACCGGAGCTATGGAATACCAAAATTCAGTTTTTTCCACTTAGTCATTTTTCAGAGCCGTTTTTGCCGCCGCCGGCAAATCCTATGGCGCGACTCGCTCTATCTGGTTCGACCCTTATTGGGGGTCCAGGATTCGGGGACCCGGTGGTGGTCGAGTGGGGGGAAGCCCAGGAACTAGGGGCAAAAAGAATTTTATTCCTAGGTGCTCTAGAACTGTTTATTCCCACGCTAATTGACGTTGAACTTGACTCAAGTGATTTTAACTCTTTTAAAGGAACTTTTTTTTTAACAAGGCATGTTCTCATGCATGTATATATAATATATATATATATACATATTATATATTATATATACATGCATGAGAACATGCCTTGTTAAAAAAAAAGTTTTTTTTAATAAAATGTGATGCATTGAAAAAAGCATTGTACACTACGTAGAGGGAGAAAGGGGGTGGCCCGGTCCTGAGGTCCAGAAATGTGATTTAACCCTTGTTATGACCTGTAAATGTATTTTCCCCTGTTCCCCTGTTCCATTGTAATGTCTGTGTTAATCAGTGTCTGCATCACACACACACTAGAATCCATCCGGGAGCACAAGGGTTAATAGTTATTTAATGATTATAGCTCTTTGTGTAGTTTTCCCGCCTTTTCAGGCACCATTTTGCCTACTGCTGCGGCCGAGTTTATTCGAGCATTTGCCCGTTCTCGGCCGCAGCAGTAACCTGGCACGCGCCGGAGGGTGCCGGGCGCGCGCCGAAGCAGCGGAAGAGCGCCCTCCGATCGGGGCGCTCTCCCTCCCACTGCCGGGTCCGCCGGGTCCCCCGGAACCCCCAGCCGCCGTCCCCCACATCGCGGGACACCAGGGCTCCCTCGGGGAGCCCTGGACGCGCGTGCAGGGGGCGCAGGCTCCCGATGACGCGTGACCGCGCGCACGCCGAGGGGCGGCCACTAGCAAGCCGGGAAATCTCCCGGCTTGCGGAACTGGCCGCAGTGCAATAAACTGTGTCGGTAGTGTATGCACCATATATATATGCGCAGAATACTTCTGTTATTGCATGGTATTATGTGTTTTATTATTTGCTAAAGGAAAGGAATCTCCAGTCACAAAACCTTGGACATGTGCAAACAACCGTTGGATGGGGTATTTCATCTTTCAGATAGGATCTTGAATAATAGTAAGGCATCTATATCAGCTAGTACTTAATAAAGGTATCACTTTGCTACCCACTAACACATTTTCAGTATTGAAATTGGTTTATTAAAAATGGAAAGATTGGGGACTTCCGGGGAGGCGGCCTGGCAAGATGGCCGCTATACATGTAGGCTCCTGAAGGGGAGAGTACTTCTTCACCCTCTGCCGCAACCAAGGCACGATCGGGACTCCCCCCGGAAGCCAAGATTAAAAGGCCAGAACTGTCCCAAAAGGCTGTGGGGAAAAAAACAAACAAAAAAATCAATAAATAAACAAACAGGATCCTTAGAAGCTGAGGCGGTCGGCTAAAACCCCGTGGCAGGTGATCTGGGGACCCGACCTGCACCCTGGAGTAGTGAGAAGGTGCCTGTTGTTGCTCCGGGGGTGGGAGGCTTGGGCACACGGTGCGCGGCCTCTGCGGCTGCAGGGAATGTCCCTTAGATGCGTGACCTGGCTGAGGAGAATGCAGGAGACTTGCGCCTGCATGTGTGCTGTGGAGAAGTATGAGAGCTAGCTCTGGAGGGCCCGCTTGGAACACTGAAGGAGAGGGGACATCCACGTTGACAACGGTGATCCCCTAACTCCTGGACAGTGGGGGAAAATCTCAGTAATAACCACAACAATGTCCCCTGACAAGATCGGAGTTTGGGGGGTAAGAAGTTACTAACCAATAAAAGAAATCATTTATTCCAGAGGAAATGAGCAAAGAATATGTGCAGGACTCTCACTGTTAGCATGAAAGTTAATGCGAAAGGTGCAGGCCTGGGGAAAGCAAGACATACCATGCAGGAGTAAGCAGGAAGATTAAACCTACCCACAGACATCCTCTCTTAAAGGGGAATAAAAAAATAAAAAATATGTAGATATATGTACAGCTCAACCCCATTATAGCGTGATCCGCTGCAATGCGGATCGCTTATAACGCGGTTTGAGCGTGGCTCCCGATCAAAAAGCAGAATATCTCTTACCTTTCCCTTTTCCCTGCTTCTTGCTGCCTAACCCTAGCAGAAGTATTGAAGTATTACCCTCCCTAATCAGTCTGAAAATCAATTGCTGGAAATAAAAAACTTGGTTATTTCATTGTTTAAAACACAGAGGGTTCCTCTGCAATCGGAGGTTTGACTGATACCATCCCTCCCGGTCCCCCCTACCCCATCCAGCTTGCTGCTCGAGATTGGAGTACTCACACACACACACCTCTGATCTGACAGCAGAAGCGAGGAGAGAGCAGCCCTGCCGGGTAAGTCCTGCGTAGGGGCACCACCGGGTCTGCTTCAGCTGGGAGACTTATCCCAGCTCTGCCCCTCCGGCGGACTCAGAACCCCTGATCGCGGCCATTTTTTAACCCCGCAATCTCCACTATAACACGGTCGCATAATGTGGACCCCAAGCACCGCATTATAGGGGGGTTCAGCTGTATGTGTATGCATGTATATACAGATGTGTATATGTCTAGAGATCTATGAAATTGTTTCCTTTAAGATTTAATATCTCGCAGATACATTTCTCTTGAAAACACCTTCAGAAATGGAAAGAGGTTCAACTAAAACAAGCAAATCTAAAAAAATGCAAAAAAAAAAACCTAATGAACATGGCAGCAGAAAACTCAAGCATCAGCTCAACTGATATATGAAACCAGGTAACCAAGAGGTTAACTATCCAGGCGCTTCCAAGAGTCTATAGAAGACAGCTGCATCCTGATAATAGGTAAATGTAATGCTGACCAGATCCCAAAACAACCGATTAGCACAGTCTTAGCAATAAACAAATAGCTCTCCTTAGAGCACCAGTGAAATTGTAATTGTAGACTCACGGTTCTGAAAAGTGATGGGAGGCCAGTAGTAAGAATAAACAGCAGCACCGGCAATCTGAGAACCGGTTGCAAACTTGGCTCTGCTCGCATCAGATGTATCCCTCTATGTCCTGGAATGACAGGAACAGCAGCCGTCCGGCGCGCAGCCAGTGAAGATCTGCAGCATGAAGACACTCCCCCCGTGGGAGGCAGGAACGGCGCGCAGCCCAAAATGAAACCGCAGCAGGCAATGGTGATGAAGCTGTGACGATAGTGAGGGTTTGGCCCGGGATTAACGGGGTTACCCCCCAAGAGCCCCCTCTAACCTCGCCAGGGAGACAAGGGGTTAACTGGGCTGAGGCCCAGAACTGTGACTTAACCCTTGTTAAATAACATGAAAATGCTTATTCCCCTGTGTAAATGTATTGTTGCGGGATCAGTGTCTGCATAACACACCCACTGGGTCATAAAGGGTTAATGAGCTACAGTTTAAGAAAATTCCACTGTATTATGTCTTGTCAGGAAATCTGGACTTCAAAGGGTTAATTGAAGTTGAATGTGAAAAGCAGAAGGGTTTTTAGTGCACAGTATGTTAATACCTGTTTGCAGTCAGCCCCTGAGTCTTGGGGTGCAGCCACAGGGGAACCCCCCAAGTACCCACGTATTAAAAATATAACTTTGTCATAAGGGGGACCTATATTTTTTATAAAATGCCTTTCTGCAGTCTTACAATGTACAGGCCAAATGTTAATAACCTCTGCCTGCCTTTGTAATGCGTACCAGGACCAACTGGGTCTATTCACGTTTGATATGCAAGCTTCCTCACTGGAAGTGTATATCAACAGAGAGGTCTGGGCTTAGGTGTGATACATAAGTGATCAAGAGAGTGATTACCTAATTGCTATGCAAGGCCCAGGAAGCAGCCAACAGGTAACTGCCCTAGTTGGTTATGCGAGAAGCTACAAGGCTACTTCAAAAGGTTTTGTTGATGGGGGTAGGGGTGGAGCTACCCAAGAAGGGAATCAAAAGGAGTAACCTTATTAAATATAAGAATATTATGAGATGTCCTTGGCTGAAAATGATAAGAATTACATAGTTGTATTCGTGGGATTTAGCATATCTTTTGGAGTCTAAACACTGTATATGTAACTGCTGCTAAATGCCAGATATTAATATCTCTATTAATTTTCATATTACACTGTAATGTTTGGTCTCTCTGCGAGCGTCAGGTGTGATGGACTGTATTAATATATCTCACCTGACTGTGTGTATTACGGAACGGAAGTTAGGCAATGATTTGCAGTAAATATGAAATTTTGGTTGAGTTCTGAGGAACCCCTGTTGTGAGGAGCAGGAAAGGCTAGAATTTACAAGCCTGGTCATCAAAGGCTAAGTTGCTAATTGCTTATGCTTGGCCCAACGGACAAAAGGAATTAACCAGAGTAAGTGTAACTTTTCACACTGGACCCTGGAAGCCCAAAGTCAGCTTCAAAAGCTTCAAAGGGGATTTTACTAGACGGCACGGCGCCGTAAGCTGGGATGCAAGGGTTAAAATGATATATAAGTCAGAGCCACCCTTTTATCCAGGTTGTTCATGTTTTGCAAGTTCTTCATGCAAATGTTCTTCATGATCTTCATGTCTGCATGTCATCAGGCCTGTGTCTTTATGCAAGGTCTTGGGATGATGCAGGTTTTGCTGTATAACTTTGCCTGTCTTGCTGTGATGTCAACTGAAATATATGGGAGAAGTGGCCCAGTCTGTATCCTGATGGCCTTCTGTCCTAATCTTTAAGTAAGTGTCTATATTTTGCCTGTTATTTGTACATATCTGTTGTGTTCACCTTTATCAAGGAATAAATTACATTTTATCATATCTAAGTCTCGTCCCAGTTCAAACCCAGGTATATATATATTTATATATATTTTTGGTGTAAATTACAGCCTGTCACAAGCTACCGTGACAAGCTTGTAATTAACTGGTGGCAGCTGGCGGGACTGAGCTGGACCTGGATTACAGTATTCTGCGGGGTACTGTGATCCAGTGGGAACTTGATGGTAATTGCAAGTTCCTGGGACTAAAGATATTGAACACACAGTGTACAACATATAACACAAGATATGGCACCTCCTCACTGTACCCCTACTTGTGAGAAGCATTTCCTCCAGAACAAAAGTGCCGGCCATCCGTCTGACTGGAGCCGGGCACTGAGACCGGAGGAGTGCATCAAGTCGGCATGGGGACCAGCAGCCAGCAAGGCTGAGAGAGAGACAGCAATCGGTGAGCATGAAACCCGGCAGGCTGAGCAAAGATCCACAGCTGCAGCTGCTGTAACCATCACACCGCCCGGAGAGCAGGAAAGGGACCCAGCTCCGGGACGGCAGAGACTTGTGGAGGGAGCGGGTGGTCTCGGAGACCATGGAAGTCTTGCACCAGGGGAGGTATTGGCCGTTGCGGCGGCCAGTCCATTTTACCCAGAATTGCTGGCCCTGATGTTTGCGCAGAGAGAGATGTCCCCGGCAGAGCGGCTCGAGCAGCTGAATCTGGCAATGATCCGACTCGCTTATCCCCTCCCAGAGCCCGGCGCTCAAGCATCTACGCTCTGGACTCCGTTGCCCCTTGCTGGGGTTAGTCCACCGGTGGCGGAGAAGCACCGGCAGTTGCTGCGGCACTGCCAACAAATGGGCCACAATAATGCCCAGTGCCCTGACCGTGCACGGTCAGGCAAAGAAGCCCCTCAGGGCCAACGCTCACGAGCTGCGGAAAAGATGACCCCGTTAGCGGCATCCTCTGATGGCTCCCGCCCAGCCGGGGCGACAACCCTCCTCGGGACGTCTCCTGGAGAACTTGGACGGGCTGCATCAGCAACAGCGGCGGAGAGCAGCGGCCATCCACCTGATCCCGGCGGAGAACCAGTGGCGGCGGCACAGAAGCCGCCACTCCGGCATCCTGCCAGCGGCAGTTTTATTTGGGGGGAGGGACAGGGTTTGCGGGAGGGGGTTATTTTACCAAGTTTGCATGGAGCTGTGTTCCTCCACAAAGACCTGGGACCCTTGTCCTGCACCGTTTTACCTGTACCCAACCCGGACGCTGTTGCGGCAGCGGCCCGGTGCTGCCCAGCCCAGATGGGGCCGGCGGCGGCCGCTCCAGTCCCCCTGCAATTGGGACCAACGAAGGCGGCGGTCTCTGCGGGGACCAGCAAGGTAAGCCAGACCAAGTCGCAGACTGACTCTGACTTATGTTTCCCTATGACCGTACCCTGTTGTTTCACTATAGGGGTGACCGGGGGGTGGCAGGAGATAGGGGTACCAGGGGAGGGGAATGACGGGCAGCTTGTAGGGCAGCTAGATGTCCCCATTACCCTGGTGGAGCAGCAAGGGGACTCTCAGTTAAGAGTCCCACTGTTGCAGCCTGGCTATGGGCTGGAGGTGTCCGGGGTTGTGGCAAAGTTAGACCAACCCCGGATTACCTGCCAGCCAAGAGCTAAGGTGGGTGCATCTGCACCAGCAACCCTGAGCTCATCCCCGGTAATGGGGAGACAGTGTCAGGGAGATGGCCTCACTCAGGGGTCCCTAGGATCCAGGTTAGGATTAGCTAGGGAGAAGCGGAGTGAGGGGAGGCTGGTGGTAGGTAGCCAGCATCAGTTCTCAGGGGTGGTGAAGGAAGGGCAGCTTGTAGGGCCGCCAGGCTTCCCCATTACCTGGGCGGAGCGGCAAGGGGACTCTCAGTTAAGAGCCCCACTGTTGCAGCCTTGCTATGGGCTGAAGGTACCAGGGGTTGTGGCACAGTTAGACCACCCCCAGATTACCTGCCAGCCAGGAGCTAAGTGGGTGCATCTGCACCAGCAACCCTGAGCTCACCTCCGGTAATGGGGGCACAGCGTCATGGAGAGGGGCTAGCCCCGTTAGCACCCAGCTCTATGGTAGGATTGCCTGGGAGAGGGTTGGGTGGGCCAGTGGGAACCGGGGAGGGAAGGCACCAAGTGAGCCAGCCAGTTTTCCCCGCTACACTGGCAGAGCCTCAGGGGGTGTCTCAGATCAGCAGCCCCCTGTTGCAGCCTGGCTATGGGCTGGGGGTATCCAGGGCAGTGGCAGGCTTGTGCCACCCCCGGGATACCTGCCAGCCAAGCGCTAAGGCGGTTGCATCTGGAGAGGTGCCCCTGAGCTCATCCCTGGAAAGGGGGAGACAAGGTCAGGGAGGTAGGTGCACTCAGGTAGTTCCAGGGTCTGGGTTAGGATTGCCCAGGGAGGAGACGAGTGCAGGTGGGCTGCAGGGAGGTAAGCAGCAGGAGTCATCAGCAGGGGCTGAGGTGCCGGGCCTATGGGAGGCTAGGCAGGGAGACCCTGGGAAGCAGGGGAAGATAGGAAGTCAGTGGGGTGTCAGGCAGCTGGCAGAAGCTAGGGATGGGCTAGGTAGGCAGAAAATCCCTTGCTCTGACGGGCCAGGACAGATTCTCCAGGGTTCCCAGAGGAAGGGCTGTGGGTAGATAGGCAGCCAGGGAGGAGAGTCAGGAGTATAGCGGAGCAGCTACAGGGTGGCACAGAGCCAGGGCAGGTAGGGTCCCTACAGAATGGTGACATGACCCTTTCCCAGACTTGGTTGACAGGGAAGCGACGGTCTGTGCTTGATAGCTGGTCTCCTGTTGCTGCAGAGACATGCCAGTTTCTGGGCAATGTGCAGCATAGTCTGCACAGGAGCCCCTTTCACCATGGACTTGGTTCACAAGGCACTGGGTGGGGGGCAGAGGGAGGCAAAGGAGAATGCCCGGAGTTGCAGGATCTGGACTTTACAATCCACGGTGTACTGGTCAATGCCGAAGGACAATTTTGCCAGGCCAATCCCTCAGGATGTATTGAGGGCGTCAAGGGCGCCAGTGGTACCCCAGTGCCTGGGGGAGGCGACTGGGGCACCAAGGCCCCATTGAGCCGGGGAGGTGTGACGATAGTGAGGGTTTGGCCCGGGATTAATGGGGTTACCCCCCAAGAGCCCCCTCTAACCTCGCCAGGGAGACAAGGGGTTAACTGGGCTGAGGCCCAGAACTGTGACTTAACCCTTGTTAAATAACATGAAAATGCTTATTCCCCTGTGTAAATGTATTGTTGCGGGATCAGTGTCTGCATAACACACCCACTGGGTCATAAGGGGTTAATGAGCTACAGTTTAAGAAAATTCCACTGTATTATGTCTTGTCAGGAAATCTGGACTTCAAAGGGTTAATTGAAGTTGAATGTGAAAAGCAGAAGGGTTTTTAGTGCACAGTATGTTAATACCTGTTTGCAGTCAGCCCCTGAGTCTTGGGGTGCAGCCACAGGGGAACCCCCCAAGTACCCACGTATTAAAAATATAACTTTGTCATAAGGGGGACCTATATTTTTTATAAAATGCCTTTCTGCAGTCTTACAATGTACAGGCCAAATGTTAATAACCTCTGCCTGCCTTTGTAATGCGTACCAGGACCAACTGGGTCTATTCACGTTTGATATGCAAGCTTCCTCACTGGAAGTGTATATCAACAGAGAGGTCTGGGCTTAGGTGTGATACATAAGTGATCAAGAGAGTGATTACCTAATTGCTATGCAAGGCCCAGGAAGCAGCCAACAGGTAACTGCCCTAGTTGGTTATGCGAGAAGCTACAAGGCTACTTCAAAAGGTTTTGTTGATGGGGGTAGGGGTGGAGCTACCCAAGAAGGGAATCAAAAGGAGTAACCTTATTAAATATAAGAATATTATGAGATGTCCTTGGCTGAAAATGATAAGAATTACATAGTTGTATTCGTGGGATTTAGCATATCTTTTGGAGTCTAAACACTGTATATGTAACTGCTGCTAAATGCCAGATATTAATATCTCTATTAATTTTCATATTACACTGTAATGTTTGGTCTCTCTGCGAGCGTCAGGTGTGATGGACTGTATTAATATATCTCACCTGACTGTGTGTATTATGGAACGGAAGTTAGGCAATGATTTGCAGTAAATATGAAATTTTGGTTGAGTTCTGAGGAACCCCTGTTGTGATGAGCAGGAAAGGCTAGAATTTACAAGCCTGGTCATCAAAGGCTAAGTTGCTAATTGCTTATGCTTGGCCCAACGGACAAAAGGAATTAACCTGCATGTCATCAGGCCTGTGTCTTTATGCAAGGTCTTGGGATGATGCAGATTTTGCTGTATAACTTTGCCTGTCTTGCTGTGATGTCAACTGAAATATATGGGAGAAGTGGCCCAGTCTGTATCCTGATGGCCTTCTGTCCTAATCTTTAAGTAAGTGTCTATATTTTGCCTGTTATTTGTACATATCTGTTGTGTTCACCTTTATCAAGGAATAAATTACATTTTATCATATCTAAGTCTCGTCCCAGTTCAAACCCAGGTATATATATATTTATATATATTTTTGGTGTAAATTACAACCTGTCACAAGCTACCGTGACAGAAGCACACGATTTAATCAGACATCAGGGTAAAAGAGTCTGGCAGATCCTCTTACGCATTTCAGCCTGGCATCCATCTTGAATCCATGTCAGAGGGGAACCTCATCAAAATCCTCAGGGAAGCTATTAAACCAATTGACCAGAAATTAGAGATAATACAAAACTCTATTGAGGATGTCAAAGTACAACTGTCTCAAAAGAGCGGAAGAATCTCACAGGCTGAAAAAGAATCTCAAATAATGAAAACGACTAAGGGGTCTGTGCTGTAAACGGCAAAACACTTTCGGCAGGGGTTTGAATTCGCCATGTTTTTGGCGAGTTGCTCTCACGGTATGCAGGAAGGCCCGAATACCTGCGAGAGCAACCTTTCCAAACATGGCGAGTAGCCGGATGGAGAGACGGTCTGCCTGCCGAGAAGGGCTCCCCTGGCGAGATCTGTCTGCAGCAGAGAGAGATCCACCACTCTCTGCACAAATCTCGCCGGAAAAAAAATATTTTTAAATAAAATTGTATTCACAGTGTAGATGTGCAGGGGGTCTCCATAGCTGAACCGCGTTGGTTTCAGGTCCTGTGTCCCCCTGCTTCCCGAGTTACAGGCCCTGGTATGGGGCATCGGGTGCCAGTGTTGCTGCTATTTTTATTCTGTCCACGTTGCGTGATATTTGACATGTAAACAATGGGATACCAGCATCTAAAGGTAAGAAAAAAATTTGAATGTATGTTTTTTTTCTTTTACAGGTTTTTTCATTGTATTTTTATTGGTATTGGATTTTTTTTTTTTTACACATTCATTGCTAATGTATTTATATATGCCCGTTTAGGGCTATATATACATACAGTAAGAAGCGATGGTTGTTTTGCCAAATGGTTGCTTTTATGTGTTTTATATGTATTTTGGCTCATTTTTTTTTTTCAGTTTGAATGCTATGTATTTTAGTTTTCATGTTGTATTATGGCATTTTTTGCTGTGTTTTTAATTATTTATTTCAGGGTTTTCTTTGATGTTTGCATTTTAATAGTGGTTTATTTTTGGTGTTTTGATTTTCAATGATGGTGTTTATTTGGAGATTTTTTTTAATTATTGATTGTTTTGTTTTGGTATTGGAATAGTTAATTCTGGTGTTAATTTGGTATTTGATTAATTGATTGGTGGTAATTGTCTTGTGTTTACTTGTTTATTTTTGTTCATTTGGTGATTTTTTGGATTGCATTGGATATTGTTGATGATTGATTTTTTTTATTGGTTGACCATTGACTAGTATAGTGTTAAATAATGCCCAAATGATATGGGCATGATGTACCCACTGTGCCAATCAATTGGTTTATTGGCATTTGTAATGTGTTGATTTGTATATGTAATATGTTGTATTTTGGACCTGTTTTTTGTTTTAGCTTCACCATTTATTGCTATAGTGTTATATCTTGCCCATATTATATGGGCATGATGTACTCACTGTACCAATGAATGGGTGAAGGGTGGGGGTAGTTGCCTGGGGATGGTGGTTAGGCCTCCTGAATGGGTAGTGGGGGATGGTGGTTTAACCCCTTAATTACTATAGCGGTTATTAACCGCTATGGTGATTTAGAGGTTAGGGGCCATTAGATTGTATTTTTGTATGTATTCTTTCTGGCAACAGAGTACATGGCCCTGCAGTATGCTGGCGAGGGTGCCCTTCATGATGGCAGGGGTAAGTAGAACCTGGCTAATGTTTGTTTTAATAATGGGCAAATGAGCTATTATCCATATCTGGATAATAGTTATTTTGCCCGTTACTGTACTGTATGTGTTTGGTGGGGGGGGGGGGGGAGGGAGAGGTATATTTATGGAAATGTATGCCATCTTTATTTATTTTACAACAGGGTTGGTACTGAAGGCCAGCGGGGATCCACGGGAACCAACCGGGGACCTCTGGACGCCCACAGGAACCACCCGGGGACCCCTGTGGGGCCCCTGGACACCCGTGGGAACCACCTGAGGGCACTCAGGCACCCATGGGAACCACCTAAGGGTGCCCAGACACCCATGGGAACCACCTAAGGGTGCCCAGACACCCATGGGAACCACCTGAGGGCCCCCAGACACCCATGGTAACCACCCAAAGACCCCCAGACACCCGTGGGGATGACCTGGGGACCCCCAGACACCCACAGGGACCACCCGGGGACCCCTAGTGGGGCCCCCAGACACCCACTGGGACCACCTGGAGGCCCACAGAAACTTGCGGGGACCACCGGAGGGCCTACAGACACCCACAGGGACAACCTGAGGACCCCCGGACACCTATGGGGACCACTCAGGGACACCCGCCAGCCTCTGTTATCAATCCTGTGTTAAAATAAATAAATAATGGTTTTATGTGGGGGCTCAGAGGGTGGATTGTCTATTGGTGGTTATTACATATTTTAATATACATTTTAATACTAGTGTAGATGAGCAGGGGGTCTTCAGAGCAGAACCTTGTGGATTTGAGGTCCGGGGACCCCCTGCTTCACGAGATACAGGCCCCGTTATAGGATGCCGGTATCTCCTATGCATGTAAATGTTCTGCATCACGTGACGGTAGGATTTAAATGCATAGGAGATACCGGCACCCCATAACAGCACCTGTATCTCAGGAAGCAGGGGGTCCCCAAACCTTAAATCAGTGCGGTTTTGCTCCAGAGACCCCCTGCTCATCTACACTATTAATAAAAATTAAAAAAACATTTATTTCAGACAAGATTTGCGCAGGGAGAGGTGGCTCTCTCTGATCACCTCTCTGTACAGCAGAAAGGAAGCACCTGGTGAGGCTTTTTCAGAGGGTCGATCGTCACGTCGCCGGCTACTCGCCCGTTTTGTGACTTTTGCTATCACAGGTAATCGAAGCTTTCTGAATACCGTGATAGCAACTCTCACAAAAACGGCGATTTAAATGGCCCGGCGATTTTTTTTATGATCCTTTAGTGCATAGGGCCCATAGTCTCTTCTTCCAAATTTAAAATGTTCTTTTATTTTTTTGCCGAACTGACTGTATTACTGAAAAGAAACGGATTCCCTTTTGGCTGCACTGAAGAACACCCTACAGAAGACCCTTCCTCACTTTGCCAGGTGAATTCCTAGTACACTGTTTATTTATATCTAGAAATTAAATGTTTTAATAAATATAGATTTAAATATCTCCACACTTAAGTATCTACAGTAAGTCAGTAGACACGGGATTATAAATTACAGTGCTCAAGGTAATGCATCTTAGCTAATATATAATAATAACTAGAAATGTACAAGTTTTAATACATATAGATTTGAACATCTTAGCACTTAAGTAACTAAGTAATTACTTAGTGATTAATTAGTCATTACATTACACAAGATTACTGTAGTTAGCGATGATACACTTCTTTGTGCTAAGAGCTGTGAAAGAATGACTCACTAATCACCTAAGGATTAGGGAAGCACATGTACTGTAGTTGATCCTGTGGATTCCTATGAGTGCAAATTAAGGAAGAGGGGGGGGGGGATTAGTTAAAAAAGATCGCAAAGTGTTAGGTGATTTCCAGACAGATCTTCAAATTATTTTCATTCCCTGTGAATGCAAATTAAGGAAGAGGGGGATTAGTACATTTCAATAAATATAGAGTAGTACCTGTATATCTCTGTACTTGAGAATCTTAGTCAGTAGACATGGGATTGGAAATTAAAGTGTACACTCAATGTAAACCTTTACTCCTATACTAGAAATTAATCAGTTTAACTTGAAGTTTCAGTTGGATAAATTAAAAAGTGCTAAATGCTGTGACTCACTACTGACACAAATGGCATTGCCTCACAGACTGATCTCCATCTCTTGTCCTTTCAGATACTTTATCTTGTGCCATGGATCATACCCGCTTCCATGGACCGAAGAACCAGCTTGCTGCTGCTGCGATTCCAGCCCAGAGAAAGTGAAAGGCGGCAGCTGTATTCGAGACCCCCAACCGAAAGGCCAATGTGGCTAAAGAAACGGCACCGGAAGCTCCTAAGGTCAAGAATCCTGGACCGGGACTTAGAAAGAGGAACGTGGCCAAAGTAATCTCTTCTATAATTTTGTGGAGGAGCAGGTCCAGCTCACCTGCACCCAGCACAGCCCAACAAGCCACCCCCTTACCCCCCCCCCCCCATCTGGAGGTTCCCTTACCACCCCCGAGGCACCACGTACACCCTGTACACACTCTCCAACACCGGAATCGACCTGCACACAGCCTGCACCATTTACACCAGTGGAGGCACCCTGCCCCACTGTGTCTCCCCATTATACCCTTGTTTTGGAGAAGATCCCTGATGCTGCGGTGATGAGAACCCCAGACAGAGTACAACAGTCGGACAGCATCCTCCCACAGCAGCTAGTCATCTCTGCTCACCAAAGCAAACCTGCTGCACCCTAGAGGCTACGGCAACCGGTGAGGCGGTTAAGTCCAGAACGTGACATCCCAATTAGCCTTATCCCAATGGACACCATCACCAAATTTGTGAACAACTGCAGAGGACAGCCGAGCAAATTAGCCCTGCTACTTTTCAAACACCATGTTAGTTTTGAGCTGTATAATCAGAGGTGCCAAAATGTTAATTTTGACGGCTCGAGGGGTAAGAAGGAGCTTCCCTTTAATTTAAGGAAAAGTATTGTGGAAGATCTGAGGCTGCATTTCAATATAACCCTTATCATTTTCAAAGCCATTAAAGACACCATCAATGCACTTTTGTGGCATCATGGGTCTCATGGCTAGAGCTCGCAGGACATTAACGACGACTACCTGTATCATTAATGAAAAAATAAAGATATGCCAGAAATGTTTTTAATCCAATTAAAAAAGTTTGGAAAAATAATGTTTTTAAGTTACCGTTTCACTATTGTATTCTTTTTTTTTTTAATGCTTATTGTTCATTTATGTTTTGCCGGTTTGGGGCCGGGCAAAGCCAACCCCGTGTTCGTGTAGGAAACCTAGCCATCAATACTGCCAGGTAATGTACAGTACTTTAATTCATGCATGCCATGTATTTTCTTCTCTAAACAAATCATCTCTTAATTGTACCATTTGAACATGTAACAGATACAGCAATAAGTTATTAGTTGGCGGTTGAACTGTTCTGTATTTTAAAAAATATGCAAAAATGCATAATGTAGTCATTGTTTAATGCTTACAGTATGTTCATTTATGTTTTCCAGGTTTAGCATCGGGATGAAGCTAACACCATGTTCTTGCAGGAAAGATATCCAGCGACACTGTCAGGTAATGTACAGTACTGTAATTAATGCATTTACTGTATACTAGTTTTATTTTCCACCAGGTTCCACAGAGACACGCATGTGCAGAAATGAAATGATACACATATGCATTTCAACCAGGTTTCATAGTGACACGCATGCGCTGAAATTCAATGATGCGCATATGCATTTCAACTAGGTTCCTTAAAGACACGCATGTCAAAAATTCAATGAAACGCATATGCGTTTCAACCAGGTTCCATAGTAACACGCATGCGCAGCACACTACTGTATGGTACAGTATGTGCAATTATTAATACCGGTATTAAATATTGTCTCTTTACAGGCCAAGAAGTCCAAGAGCTAGCCAGATCGAAGAAGAAAAATAAAAGAACATTGAACATTTGGAAGAAGAGCCTCTGTAGTATTGCATCATTCATTTAAACTTACATTTATATCTAAATTCAATACAATTCTATACACGTACAGTGCATAATGTACAGGGCGATACTGTGTGATATCGGATTGTTCGAACATGAACGGGTTACATTGCATTTCGATTTTTAAGACACAATACCTTGCGATCGCCTACTTGCGTTTTTGGCCGGTATTGAGAACAACGCTAACATTTCATGTTCAGCCCTCTGTCACATTTTGTGCAAAATGTGTGCACACTTTAATTGCGCACAGTACGGAGTAGGGCACCACAAAGAATACACAAGGCAACAGCGACCGATCATAGTGCTACATCGGTAGCTGAGTTCCCATATGGTACCTTTTTTGAGAACCTGTGCCAAAACCCAGTGGATCAAACCAAGCTTACCTCCATTATATACAATAATCTTTCTCCGGATGATATGTCAATGTAGCCATGCCATCTGGGACTACTAGTGCGATTCCCTCCTGGCAGTAAGCCCTGGTATAAGCAGGCCTTGCCAGTAGTTGATATGGGGTTTTTCCCCCTCCGAGGAACTGCACTTGAGTGACAGCGGGAGGCAGTGACATCAGGCCTGGGCATGACTAATCATGGGACAGACCTGATGCTCTCCTCCTGGCTGTACTTAAGGGCAGGTACCGCCCAAATTTAGCCGTGCCTTTCCCCACTTGAGGAAGGAAGGTCACACATTGGAAAGGCTGAGTATTGGGCCTTCTCCAGTCCTCTTCCCTCCGGGGGAGAGTGAGTGTGGACCAGACCTCTGCTACGGAGACAGAGAAGAGCTAGAACGGCTGCGGGTGCCCTTGGCCTGTAGTGACGGTCCAGGGACCATCCTTCAGTGGTAGCTGAGCGTTACTGCATCGGGCAAAAGCTTGCTTGTTACTGTGCTGTACAGAAGCGATAATAAAATGTTCCTGTTGTTATACCTCCTGCCTGGTGCATGACCTTACTGGGGAGAGAGGTAATAGTTCTACCGTGGGAGATCATCTTCAGTTCCTGGAGCCTGCGGCAGATGGAGGCGCTGCACTGCTAAAGAGATATGTAGGGTATGAACCCCATAAGCCTATTCCTGTGTCCCCACTACCACCGGCGGACGACTCAGACCTCCTGTTACCAGCAGGTATCATGCACCACACGAGCCGTAATGGCCACATCTCCCACCGGGTGGGGGAAACACCGTTACAACCACAAAAGAGAAATACATGATATCGTGGGAATGGGAAGACTGGCAGGACATTTTTGAAACAGCGGCCACCAGTTCGTTATGTAAAACAATAAAGGAGAATGCCTACAAATTAATGTATCACTGGTATCTGACACCAAGTAGCCTTCAAGCTTCAGGCTCCTCACCTTTGTGCTGGAGGAATTGTGGCCAATGAGAAACTCTCCCATATCTGGCTGAGGTGTCCTAAGCTTCAACAACTGTAGACGCAGGTTCTCCACGACATACGTACCTTGACCAGGATAACTCTTGTTAGAGAACCATTAATCTTAGGTAAGATTCCCTTGAACCAAGATAGATCGATAAATAAACTAATTTACCAAATCCTCCTGGCGACTCGCTGTGTGATCGCCAGATCTTGTAAACAGGATCCTCCTAACTTCTTGGTAGTTAAAAATCACATATTATTTGTTATGGAGATGGAAAGGATGACCAGCTACATTAATGACATGTGGTCCAAATTCCTAAAGACGTTGTAGCCTCTATTAAGAGGTACCTAGTTCGAAATCAAAACTAATAGAGATGAGTAAACTGTGAAGGTCATGATGCTTTGTAAAAATATCTCTGATGATCCCCTCTCTCCCCCTCCCTTTTTTACCTTTTCTGTGCCCCTCCCCTCCCACATCTATACAAACAATTGTATAAAGCACTGATTGTATTGAAATGTTTTATATTGGAAAATTCAATAAAATATGTGTGATATAAAATCAACAATTCTAAGTCAGGGGCACTCAACATTACTATGCACAGAGAACCAGTTAAACTTGTGTCCCTTAACTTTAACTTCAAATGGAAGGAACAGTTATTTAAATACTTTGGCATTCAGCTCACTAACTCCTACTCCTCAATATACCAGTCAAACTTCCCACCCTTACGGAAAAAATTAAGTCAGATTTACTTACAGTAGCTGTTAAAATGTCAAATTTCATGCATCGGGCGTATCAACGCGATAAAAATGAATCTTCTATCTATGATTCTCTACCTCTTCCACACATTACCCATCCCAATCAGAAAAGCAGACATAAAAGATTTGAAAACCAAAGTCTCCCAATTTATATGGAATTACAAATACAGATCCTACACCAACCCTCACCTGTGGGAGACCTCACCCTACCTTGCTTCTTAGCATACCACACAGCAGCCCAAACTAGGCAGATAGTCATGTGGCATACCAACCCATCACAGAAAATCTGGGTTGAAATTGAGAGCTTCGCATCCACTCCACTCCACATCGACCAACTCCTCTGGCTGCCAGACCTCTGCTATATTAACTCCCAAGTCACACTCCCAACCATCAAATATTATCTTAAACTCCTGAAACTTGTATGATATAAATATAGCCTTATAGCTAAACACCCTGCTCACACATTCCCCCCCAGCCCCACACACACAATCCCTCCCTAAAAGTACATACCACAAAATACATACCAAAAAGTCCCACCCCCCCAAATACAACTCCCCCACCCCACAAATACATACAACCCCCCAAATACATACAAGAAAAGAAACACCCCCAAATACATACAAACACAAACCAGCCAAATAAATACAAGATATAAACTTACCTACCTTGGGGATTGTCTTCGGCCTCTGCTGCCATGGCTCTCCCCAGCTGCTATTGGACTCTTGCCGGGATTCCCCCTCTCCCACGCTGTGCAGGCCTCCCTCACTGACACTGCCCCATGCCGTGCCTCTGACGTCGGCGCACACCGGGCCTCTCTCTCATGACGGCGTCAGAGGCTCGGTGTGGGACAGTGTTAGTGTAAGTGAGGCAGGCCCGTAGCTGGGGCTCTGGCTATTTGGGACCCCCGCAGCCACCGGGCCCAGGACACTTGTCCCGGCTCTCCCCCCCTGTAGGCAGCCCTGATCAGGAACCCAGACTTCCTCCCTGGGCTGGCGCGAGCTGACTATTAGTTTTGGTTCTCCAGAGGTCTTGAAAGAGTCAATCACCTTTGGATAAAAGGAAACATTTTGCTCAACTCTCCTCACTACAACTTTCCCAACTCAGAATTTTTTGGTTTCCTCCAGATAAGGAACTTTATCCAACAACTCCGTCCAGCCTCATCTCTCTCAACTTTTGAAGACATGTGCCTAAGCCAAGGCAATTTGAAAGGTCTCATCTTGAAACTGTACAATTGCTTCTTTAACAACCTAATACTGACAAACTCTCCCCCCTCCCCTTGCTTTCCCTCCCTCCTTTCTTCCATATCCCTCCCCTCCCTATGTGAATTGAAAACTCAATAAACTTTACGTTTAAAATTTTTTTTATAATAATGTAGTCTCTATGTAAGTTTAAATTACATAAGACAAAAGTAACATTATAATTCATATAAGATTCATTTTAAAAATGCAGTAACATATTTATGCAGCAACTTATATAATTTGTTAATATATGTCAATTGAAAATTCAATTTGAAAACATCTGTCTTAGATTAATTTTTTTCTTTGTTCTTTAGTCTTGTACAGAATTTGATGCTGCAAGGTTCAGTATGAAGGTGATTTGGAAGTCTTCTAATGGTTATATATTACATCAGAGAGTTGTCATAAATTGAACTTTTTCAGGTTGGGCTAAAGTTGTGAGTGGAGTACCTCAGGCATCAGTACTGGGACCCCTGCTTTTTAACTTGTTTATTAATGACCTTGAGGTTGGCATAGAGTGCAAAGTCTCTATCTTTGCTGATGACACTAAATTGTGTAAGGTAATAGAATCAAAGCAGGATGTAATTTCTCCCCAGAAGGACTTGGAGAGACTGGAAACTTGGGCAGGTAAACGTCAGAAGAGGTTTAATACAGATAAATGTAAGGTTATACACTTGGGAAACAAGAATAAACAGACGACTTGCAAATTAACTGGGGATAAATTATGGGAATCCTTGATGGAGAAGGGTTTATGAGTGCTTACAGACAGCAGGCTTAGCAATAGTGCCCAAAGTCATGCAGTAGCTGCAAAGGCAAACACAATCTTATCTTGCATTAAACGGGCAATGGGTGGAAGGCAAGTAAACGTAATTATGCCCCTTTATAAAGCATTAGAAAGACCACACCTTGAATATGGAGTACAATTTTGGGCACAACTCCTTAGAAAAGACATTATAGAACTAGAGAGTGCAGAGAAGAGCCACCAAATTAATAAAGGGGATGGACTATCTGACTTATGAGGAGAGGCTAGTTAAATTAGATTTATTTACATTAGAAAAGTGGCGTCTAAGAGGGGATATGATAACTTTATAGAAATATGTTCGGAGACAGTACAGTGAGCTTTAAAATGAACTATTCATCCCAAAGGCAGTACTAAGGCCATGGGGTAATCCCTTGCGGTTGGAGGAAAGGAGATTTCACCAGCAACAAATGAAAGGGTTATTTACAGTAAGGGCAGTTAAAATGTGGAATTCATTACCCGTGGAGACTGTGATGGCAGATACAATAGATTTGTTAAAAAAGGTTGGACATCTTTTTAGAAGCCAAAGGTATACAGGAATATAACAAATAAGTAAACATGGAAAGGATGTTGATCCAGGGAGTAATATGATTGCCAATTATTGAAGTCAGGAAGGAATTAATTTTTCTCCTTATGAGATATAAGAGAATGATATTTCGCTGGGGTTTTTTGTTTGCCTTTCTCTGGATCAATATACAGTATGTACAAATATAGGATAAAGTATCTGTCATCTAAATTTAGCACAGGTTGAAATTGATGGACTTATGTCTTTTTTCAACCTCATCAGCTATGTAACTATTCTTTGATTGTAGTCCGCCTGCAGTACTCTCCCTCCAGGATCCAACTTCCACCAAACTGGAGGAGGGAGCTAGAGGAGGGAGCTGGGGTGTCCGTGGACTGGCGGGACTGCTAGAACAGTGTGCGTGTGTTGAGAGGGGGTTGAGTGAGTAAGAGGGGGATCTTGCCTTCTCCGGAGAAGCCCTCCTCCAGCAGCATCACGCTGTCATTGCGACCCGACATCAAATGACGGTGCAACGTCAGATGAGGCCACAATACTGCAGGAGAAGGGCCGGTCTTCAAGGAATCGCTCAGGCCGGCAGGTGAGTACCATCCACCCCTGACAAAACCGCACGATTGATATGTTTTGAAGGCAGTATTTTTGGTGATGTAGGTTTTGCTAAAATGCTGCTCCTTTCTGGTCTTTGTGTATAGGTAGGAGACTAAAAACGTTTAACTGAGCCTTTATTCTGTTGTTTTGTTATTGACATTATCTCTCCTGCCTTGAGTCCTGCCAGGCCGAGCGGTTTCCTTAACGTGCACCATTGATTTTTCCAGATCATCTATTTGTGTACCATACTCTGATGATTTGTCAGCACCTTGTATTATTTTTGGTTCATTTGCCAGGTTCTTTACATTTTTTTTATGCGGAACGGCGACAAAGATTTTGAAATCTATATGATTTTTAATGGGGATATGTCCTGTTTATGCTGGTCATTTATGTGCTAGTTTACAGCAGGTCTTATCATGACCTATCGTTGAACGCTCCAATTCCCCCCTGCTTCCATTCTGACACCTGCAGAAAATAGTCAGCTTTATTTTTAGAGCTTTTGTGGCTAGAATTTCAACGTATCCTGGTTCTGATCCCATTCTGCTAGCTAATGTCTAAACAATCGTACTGCCCGTATTGTTTGAGATATGGTCGGTTTTTCATCTTATTCTGTGTCCAGGCTGTGTAGGTTTAGTTAATTCAGTGCCATGTCTTTCTATTTTTATTCGTGAGCAATTAGGTTTTTAGTTTCTGCTTGTACCAGTGTACTGTATGTAATGATGTAGTTGTAGAAAAGGTTTCTATATTGTATGTTGAAATCGACATTGAATGTACAGAAGTTGCTTTTAATGTTCTGTTTTTTCAAAGACGCATTGTTTAATTGTCTTGAAAACGAATGTTTGAACTGAAGGGATTTAGGGGAAGACTTAACATGTGTGTTTGTTAAAGTATGAAGGAAAACGGTTCCCTTATTGTTGATTTGATTATGTTATATAATTGTACATATGTTTATTTTATAATTTGCTTTTCTTTATTCTGTTATGGTTATGTGTTTGAAATGATGTATATATATATATGTATGTATGTATGTATGTATGTATGTCTGTCTGTATTTATATAGCGCCAACACAGTGTCGGATTTTTAAAAAAAATGCCACCCGTAGGCACTTACAAAACAAAAGGGGGTGGGGGCAATTCCTGAGAGACAGGAGTGGCGAAAACGCCACAAATTAGGGGCATTCGGAGTTGTATGCAAAAAAGAGTAACAAATTTATTGAAAAAAACAATGATGAGGACACACATAATAAAAATTATTTAAAAACACATATAGCAGCCTGTAAATATCAGATTAATGTCCTGCTGAAATTAATGCAAGTATTATAAACCACCAACTTATAAAGTCAAACACAATATTGTGAATTACAGGAAACCATTAAACCAAGAGGGGTAACGCAATGTCCCCTCCTGAAGAAAAATGGATGCCTGCCTGCCGGCAATAAATGCAGCCCAAAACAAAACAGAAAGTAGAGACTAAACTCTGGATACTAATGCAACAGTATAAAGCATGGAATAAACACTGGTGGAACACGGCCTAGGAAGGTTACCATGATACAGGGAAACAATGTATCTCACAGTCTCCACAATAGCCAGTTCTCACAATGAAATCAACATCTTGTAGCATGATTCAATGGTTGAAAGGAGATTCCTAGAACCAGCACACACTTGTCGAGATATCCCTGTTAATGGGTAAAAAGTCCCAAACACGCATAAGCTGTATACAGACCGCCTCCCCGGGCTCCCGGTAGTGCACGGTGATAGTCCACAGTCAGAGGTGCAATGATCAATTGACCCGTGTAGCATACAGGGGAAATAATTACGGAAGCCGGTATCGTTAGACGAAAGACCCATCAGTAAAGCCTGAAGCATTTTGAAGGCAGATGGTCACACAGCAGTCAGCTGTTTCAGCACAAAGAGAGTGCAGGTAAAGTCTCTAAGTCTTCACAATGAGGCACAGGATCAGCAAGTGGGGGGAACAGGCGGGAGGATAAACTGGCTGTCAGGATTACATAGCAAGGGGCTGCTCAGCTGATCATAAAACACAGGTGAGCCCCACGCTGCGTTTCGCCATTCTGGCTTCATCAGGGGCATAACAAGACTTGCCCCATCATTGTCTTAAGTAGACCGACCGTGTGAATAAAAAACACAGGAAAAGATTATTATTAATTATGATTATGGAAAAAACGATTTAAGTAATACCTATCAGATATGTATATACAATTGGAAACAAGAAGCGCAAACTGAATGTTTCGCCAAACAATGATGCATATAAATATTAAAGTGCTCCTCAGTGCTGCTCAAAAACACAGTTTCTAGAAACTGTGTGAATAAATGAGTGTAAATATTAAGCACAAGTGAGTGAATGAAAAAATGTAAATAACCAATTTAAACCAATAAGTGCAGTGCTAATTAGTGAATAAAGCAAAATGGTATTGTGATGAATGTCTCTTCAGTCTCCTAGTCTCCTCAAAAAAATGTGCATAAGAGAAGACATGACATAATAACGTTTATTGCACATGAAAGCAAAGCGGGGAGAGATAAAGTAATCTCACATTCTCCCAGTTCTTTGACACATTGAGTGTTATAAAGGTACACTCATACCACTCCGGATCGCCCGAGAAGCTCAGCACCCTCGTCTGTAGTTATATCCTCTACTTCGGCAGCCTCGGTCATCCGATCCTCGTGGCTGTCGGTGCCGGCACTTCCGCGTCTGCATGCGCAGCAGAACGGCGGCCCACTGGAGCCAGATGTCCTGGTTCCTGTCTACAGAATCCTCAGAGTGTAAAAAAAAACCTACGCGTTTTGACTTTCTCCTTCTACAGCTTCCTCTGTGGTGGTGGCAATTCCAGAGAGAAGCCGTGAGGAAAAGAGGGAGTAAGAGGTAGATGCAGGGGAGAGAAATACATGGGAGGCTGGAGGTAGGGATTGAGTGAGTAGGGTAATTTGTGGAGGGTGGAAGAGTGAGAGGTGAGACAGAGGGGAGAGAAATACATGGGAAGAGGGAGGGAAATAGAGGGGCTCGCGAGGTATGAAATGGGGGGACTTGCGAGGTATGAAATGGGGGGCTTGCGAGGTCGTGAAATGAGGCTTGCAACACTGCTGACATGGGGGGGGGGAGGCTGGTCAGAATTGTAGTCCTGGGGCCTGGGAAATCTGTTGGCAGCCCTGGCTGTACTTTTACGAAAGACATCAGTCTCTATCTTCATGTCTTTAGAAACTTGAATGTGCAAATCAAAGTAGTAGATAGATACATCAGAGTTCAAAGGTGAGATGAATATTGAGAGTATTGCGATTAAGGAAGTGAACAATTTACATCCATCAACGTCCCCCTTTCAAAGGAAGAGAACGTCGTTGATGTATCTAATCCATAGCGGTATCAAATTTGTGTACTCTGTAAGTCCTTCCATAAAGATCCACTCTCGTTCCCACCAACCTAAAAAAAAAAGGTTGGCATACAATGGGGCATAGGTAGCCCCCATCGCCGTGCCCCTGGTTTGTAAAAAAAATTACCATCAAAAAGGAAATAATTGTGTGACAAAACAAAAAATAGAAAGCGTGTTACCAGATCTCGTTTGTTATTGGATTCCACATTGTGCATGCCTAACAAATATTTGACTGCATTTATCCCATCTATATGATTGATGTTTGAATATAGGTATTCCACATCACAGGTGACCAGATACGTTCCTTCTTGTACTACAATGTCCTGGATCTTAAGGAGGACGTCGGACGTATCCCACACAAAAGACGGGAGACTCTCAACATGAGTTTTGAGATAGGAATCGATGAAAACGCAAATGTGTTCGCATAAACTCCCAATCCCTGCTACAATGGGGCAACCTGGTGGAGAAATCAAATCCTTATAAACCTTAGGGAGTAGGTACAAGGTTGATATTCTTGGATGAGAGACCCTCAAAATTTTCGATTCCTTCAGAGTGATGGTTCCTACGTCCAAAGCGTCTGTGATTAGTTAGTCAGTCTCAATTTTATAATTGACAATAGAATCCAGATCTAACCTCATAATTAAGAGGGTGTGAAAATTGACGATTCACCTCCTTGAGGCACATTTCTTTCGGCCAGGGAACAATGTTGCCCCCTTTATCTGAGGGCTTGAAAGCAACATTTTCCAACTCCTTTAGTTGTTTAAGTGCCTCACGTTCGTTGTGTAATAAGTTGTCAGAACTGGGTTCCCTAAATGGAATACATATGATGTCTTTTTTACCCAGTTGAAAAAAGGTTTCTATAGCCGGGCTAATCTGAAAAGGTGGTGTGAAGGTGGATTTGGGCCCACATATTTTATGGGCGGTTACCACCTCATCAACTCCCTCATTTTCCTCCAGGATGGATACCATATCTTGTATGGTGTTCCATTCGATAATCGACAAATCCTCAACTGAAGAAAAACAATTTTTAAAGGAGTTTCCTGCAGAAGAGAAAAGGGTCTTTGGTGCATGTAAGTTTGTCAAGGGATGGGGTAGGCACAAAGTATAGACATTTAGATAAGACAAGTTCCACGCGGTCGTCAAATGAAGTTGGGATAAATGAATGACATTCAATCCTGATATTATTGATCCTGCCTCCTCCCTGTCAACTGTTGCCCCCTCTTGTATGACTGCATCCGTTTCTTCTCTTTCTGTGGTTTGTAAGTCCACCTGCCCCGATCCCGCAGGTTTCTTCCGTCCCCGACTGATGTGTCTCCTTCTATGCTGTGCCGTTAAAAAGAAGAGGCAGAGGAGGAAGAGCAGGGAAGAAGCAGCCTTGGTCACCTAATGGCATCATCATCAGTGTCAGCATCTGATGAGTCTGGAGGAGGCGGTCTGTATACAGCTTATGCGTGTTTGGGACTTTTTACCCATTAACAGGGATATCCCGACAAGTGTGTGCTGGTTCTAGGAATCTCCTTTCAACCATTGAATCATGCTACATGATGTTTGATTTCATTGTGAGAACTGGCTATTGTGGAGACTGTGAGATACATTGTTTCCCTGTATCGTGGTAACCTTCCTAGGCCGTGTTCCACCAGTGTTTATTCGATGCTTTATACTGTTGCATTAGTATCCAGAGTTTAGTCTCTACTTTCTGTTTTGTTTTGGGCTGCATTTACTGCCGGCAGGCAGGCATCCATTATTCTTCAGGAGGGGACATTGCGTTACCCCTCTTGGTTTAATGGTTTCCTGTTATTCACAATATTGTGTTTGATTTTACAAGTTGGTGGTTTATATCACTTGCACTTACTTGCATTCAGGACATGTTGGGGGGGGGGGGGTTTGCAGCATTTATGTGCATTAATCTGATATTTACAGGCTGCTCAGGGATCAGTTATATGTATATATTTTTACATATTTTTATTATGTGTCTTCCTCATTGTTTTTTTCAATAAATTTGTTACCCTTTCTTGCATACAACTGTGAGTGCCCCTAATTTGTGCAGTTTTCGCATCTCCTGTCTTTATTTTGTAATTAGTCTCATTATACTCCCGGGGAGCACCGCCTCATCATTCATGAGGCTTTTTTGTAAGCATTTATTTTGGAAGTAGTTTTTATTTTCGTAGTGCTTCTCCCTTAACTTCTTTCTGCCCTTAGGCAACTTACCTGCTGCCGCCCTCATCTTCCAGTGCCGTGCTGTTCCGCTGCAATGGCAACGTGATGTCATGTGACGTTACGCTGCCGGCCGAGGGTGCGCGATTGGTGATTGCCAGGTGCTCCTCCACTATTGGCGCTTTCCAGCCGTGCGTGCGCATGCATGGCCAACAAGCACCAATCACACATGCGTAGCAGGCAAGCCCCAATCATGCATGCGCTGCCAGCAAGCGCCGATCATGCATGCGCACAAGCGGCTGGCACTTGCCGAACGCGCAAGCCACTTCAACATTTTGCCGCCTTAGGCTGCGATTATACACAAAAACGCCCGTGGTTTCGCCCGTAGCGACACCGCGCGGCACAAAAAACAAGTGTGATGAGTCCGTGAAAACTGCATGCACCAAATGCGACTGTCTCCCCGCTTGCTACTGCAATGCGGGCGACAGTTGCAGCGTTTTCAACATTTGTTTTCTGGTTGCGACTGCCACGTCACGCAACGCGGCCGTCCAATCAAAAAACAGATTTCAGCCTGCAGCCGTGCGCGCAGTAACCTGTGCTTGCGCACATGTCGCTCAGCGATGTCACTATTTTGACGTCACAAATGCGCGCGCGCCCTGCATTTCAGCTGTAGGATCGCAGCCTTAGGCCCGGGCTTATTGGTGCTAATGGGAAATCGGCCTCGCAGAATTTACAATCTCAGAACCGGGATTGCCACCACTCTGAGTCTGACCCAGAGACTACGGGTTTCGCTAACTAATCTCCGGGCTACGGGTTTACATTTGAAATGGGAGTTGGACGGCGGAAGCAAAGCAGGGCGGCAGAGGAGGGCGGACGGGGGAGGAGCACGCCCCAGCGGCCCAGCATGACAGTTGCTGCATTGCCATGACAACGTGATGCCTCATGGCGCCGCAACAGCACGCGATGTCCCGTTGTCATGGCAACGCTGTTTGACGTCGCTTAGCCATTTTGACGGGACCATGCAGGGGGAGAAGCTACCGGAGAAGGTAAAACAGTTAAATATATAAATAAAAACCTTTAAAAAAAATTAGTAAAGGTCTCCGGGTTATCATTCAGTAGAAGGTGGCAACCCTGTCTTAGTATGATGATGATGATTGAGTGACAGTAAATGAGTGTTTTATTTAATAATGATGGGCTTAGTTTGTCATATTTCCCTTTGAAGTAATGCCATTTTGCAAAAGAAAAAATGCCCAGTGTGCAGAAGTAAGGCATCCATCTTTTCTGGGTGGAAAATAACTCTAATCTAATGAT
Organism: Ascaphus truei; assembly: GCF_040206685.1. Taxonomy (NCBI): domain Eukaryota; kingdom Metazoa; phylum Chordata; class Amphibia; order Anura; family Ascaphidae; genus Ascaphus; species Ascaphus truei. The sequence goes on from NC_134490.1 coordinate 34,130,784, forward strand.
GATGTACTGCTGATGCTCCCAGGGGTGGGGTGGAGCTGCCGGGTAAGCTTTGGTGCTGTTCGGAGGAGGAGTCGGAGATGCCGGGCCGGAATAATGGTAGTTTGGAGAAGTGGGCGTCTCTCTTGGCCCTACAATTGGAGGGGAGGAGAGGCAGATTCAATGTCTCTGATGTTGTGTGAGGAAGTGAAGAGAGCTGGCCAGGGTTGGGACTACTATGCGGTAGTAGTCCGCGTCCAGGAGTTGGTTTAGTCAAAGCGCTTAATCGGTTAGGTGCCGATTTGGAGCATATATAAATATATAATTATTTAGTGTTTATGCTGCTGGATGCCTTGTTAAAGTATTTTTTTTATAGCCTCTTGCCTTATGTGAAAGCCTTTTTGCTTTCTTGTGTAGCGTACATTGATACCAAAAGTCTGTGATGAAGTGTGTTAAATCCCGGCCATGCCTGGCTGATGAATACCCAGAATTTTGACCAATCAGAAAACACCATTTCATTAATGTATGTATTTTAGCCTATAACGCATGGGTGGGCAACTGCAGTCCTTAAGGGCTACCAACAGGTCAGGTTTTCAGGATATCCCTGCTTCAGCACAGGTGGCTCAACCAGGGCTCATTGAGCCACTGATTGAGCCACCTGTGCTGAAGCAGGGACTGATTGAGCTACCTGTGCTGAAGCAGGAATATCCTGAAAACCTGGCCTGTCGGTGTCCCTTGAGGACTGCAGTTGCCCACCCCTGCTATAGCGCTATATAGTAACACAGACTGGTTCCAGTGCAGCCAGGAGGTGCTTCTTGTGCAATATTGAGAGAGAAGGGGTTTAGTCACACAGCGGGACAACTCCATAGGAGTCGCCAATATCTCCTGCACTACAGAAGTGTCTGAAGACAGCACATGAACAAACTATTGCGTAACAGCTAATGAGTGTTTTATTTAATAATGTTGGGCTTAAGATTGAGATATTTTTTATTATTTTATTTATTACTGGCGAGAGTCATCTGTGCGATGTCCTTTACTTAAAGGCCCGATTTCAGGAAATAGCTGGGAGTTTGAGAGCTCTAATTCACTGAAGTTAAGAGGACAGGATGAGCATAATACTAAGCATGATAATGATGAGTCACGAGCTGGGCACATTCCAGGCAACCCCGCTGCCTAAAGTTCTCCATGTGAATACGCTACATTCTAAAGTAGGAGGAAACTGTATATTTAGGGACATAAACTGGGGTGCTGAAGGAACCCACATCAGGGAGACAAGACCACAATAATGGTTTGTTGACTCAAATAGAGCAGGGGTGCTCAACTTCAGTCCTCAAGACCCACCCAACAGGTCAGGTTTTTAGGATATCTCTTTTTCAGCACAGGTAAACTGATTGAGCCACCTGTGGTGAACAGGTGTAACCCTCTGTGTCTGCAGGCAACACAAGACGTTGCCCCTTTAACTGGTATGCTATCTATAAGACATGTGACTATGATAAGCCAGTGAGAGAGCTGATAAAGGAGACAGAGAGTGTAACTTTAAAGCTGAAGTTAAAAAAAAAAGAAAAAAATTCAATGTAGCCGTGCCATTTATGGCTACTAGTCTGCACTTGTACTGGCAGTAAGCCCTGGTAAAAGCAGGCCTGCCAGTAGTCAACATGGGTTTTCCCCACTCCCTGGTGCTGCACTTGAGTGACAGGGAGGCGGTGACATCAGGCCTGAGCATGTCCAATCATGGGACAGACCTGGTGCCCTCTTCCTGGCTGTACTTAAGGGCTGTGCCACCCCCAAATTTAGTCAGTGCCTCACACAGGGTTGCCTGGAGCTTGGCCTACCCTGTTCCTTTTCCCTTCGGGGAAAGTGAGTGATACCCTATACCCTTGTCCTACTAGAGGGCCAGGGAAGAGCTAAGACTGCTGCGGGTGCCCTTGGCCTGTAGTGTAGGTCCAGGGACCATCCTCCAGTTGACCATCCCAGAGACTGCAGTGGGCAGAGACCTGCCTTGTTACTGTGCTGTACAGACTGAGAGAATAAAACCATTCCTGTTGTTATACCTCCTGCCTGGTGTGTGATCTTACTGGGAGGAGAGGTGATTAGTTCTACAGTAGGAGATCATCTTCACCTATCTGGAGCCTACGGCAGATGGAGGTCCTGCACTGCTAGAGAACCATGTGGGTAACGTACCCCAGAAACCTGATCCTGTGTCCCCACTACAACCCGTGGACAGCTCAGCCCTCCTGTTACCAGCAGGTATCATGCACCACATGACCAGTAATGGTAGAATCTCCCAAGGGTTTGGGGGAAACACTGTTACATTTGGAGGCGCTGCTGAGATGCTGCTCAACAGGACAGGTTTTCAGCGATGCAAGGCTGGAAGTAACAAGGTACGCTTCCAGAGTAAGTGCTAAAGAAGGAGGGAGGCTTGGTGTTGCATCCGGGGGACCGTCCCCAGTAAACGGAACAACAGCTTAGACTGCCCTATTGGGTGAATGGTCTGGAGACAAAGGCTATGGCTGTTCTAAGTTGCCCTGAGGCGGGTAGTTGTATGATGCCTAAAGGCTGTAATGTAGTGCGCGTGCATGCGGGGCTGTGCGTGCACGTCAATTATAATTGACTGTATTAGCCAAATGTTTGTATACTTGGGACTCGCGCGCACGGGCATGAGCGGTGGCGTGGCAGACCAGAGAAAATACAAGAAAATTGTATTTTCATGCTGGTGCCACGCCACGAGCTAATCACAGCACGGCCTAACGCTGTGACGTCAGTCACGCCCCCTAGCCGCGCTTGTCACTGCTTGTGCTATAGCAACAAAATGCACACACCACGTGCAATGCTGGGCGCGCACCCACATGCACTATATAACAAGCCTAAAGGGGGTGCCCTGGTTAACGTGTCCCAGGAAACTCTGGAGAGGGTCTGCGATGCCGGCAGCCAAGAGGAGGCGGCATAAGGTACAGCTAGGGAGTGTCTTAGTAGGGGTGCCTGATGTACTAGATGTACCCCTCTGCTGGAAGAACGCCCGGAGTACTAATAGCCATATCCAGACAGTGGAAGCACAGAGGGCTTGCAAGGTCTTAAGGTCCAGCCACAGCATTTCAATTGGCTTGAGGTCTGGCCTTTGACGGGGCCATTGAAACACCTTGATTCTTTTCTTTTTCAGCCATTCTGTTGTAAATTTGCTGGTGTGCTTGGAATCATTGTCCTGTTGCATGACCCAATTTCGGCCAAACTTTAGCTATCGGACAGATGGCCTCACTTTTGACTCTAGAATACTTTGGTATACAGAGGAGTTCATGGTTGACTCAATGACTGCAAGCCCAAATCATCACCCCTCCACCACCGTGCTTGACAGTTGGTATGAGGTGTTTATGCTGATATGCTGTGTTTGGTTTTTGCCAAATGTGGCGCTGTGCATTATGGCCAAACATCTCCACTTTGATCTTGTCTGTCCAAAGGACATTGTTCCAGAAGTCTTGTGGTTTGTTCAGATGCAACTTTGCAAACCTAAGGCGTGCTGCCATGTTCTTTTTAGAGAGAAGAGGCTTTCTCCTGGCAGCCCTTCCAAACAAACCATACTTGTACAGTCTTTTTCTAATTGTACTGTCATGAACTTTAACATTTAACATGCTAACTGAGGCCTGTAGAGTCTGAGATGTAACTCTTGATTTTTTTGCAATTTCTCTGAGCATTGCACGGTCTGACCATGGGGTGCATTTTCTGGGACGTCCACTTCTGGGAAGATTGGCAACTGTCTTGAATGATTTCCACTTTTGAATAATCTTTCTTACTGTAGAATGATGGACTTTAAATTGTTTGGAAATGGCCTTATAACCCTTCCCAGATTGATGGGCAGCAACATTTGCTTCTCTAAGATCATTGCTGATGTCTTTCCTCCTTGGCATTGTGTTAACACACACCTGAATGCTCCAAATCAGCAAACTGCTAAAACGTCGGCTTTTATAGCTGTGGTCACACTTGCTGATGATCAATTAATCAAGGGCATTTGATTAGCAGCACCTGTCTGCTACTTAGCATCTTAATTCCTATGTAAGCAGTAAGGATATACTTAGTTTTTCACACATAGGTTCTCCATTTTGGCTTTATTTTTGTTAAATAAATCATGATACGGTGTAATATGTCATGTGTTGTTGTTCATCTGAGGTTGTATTTACCTAATTTTAAGACCTGCTAAGGAACAGATGATTGTTATTATGTCCTGATATGTAAAACCATAGAATTCAAAGAGGGTGTACTTTCTTTTTCACACAACTGTGTATATGTGTGTGTGTGTGTGTGTGTGTGTATGTTATAATTCATTACAGTTGTGTTTTGTCTAGTTGCCCCTGCCTCACACCATGTGCACACTATTGAGTTAAACCATAATCCATAGGACTCAGGCCCCCACCTTAGTGACAGGCCCTATGGTCTGAGGTAAAATAAAGAAGGGGGTTATACAGGGATATCGTGAAAACCTGGCCTGTTGGTGTCCCTTGAGGACTGCAGTTGCCCACCCCTGGTAAGTGCTATATAGTAGCACAGACTTGTTCCAGTGCAGCCAGGAGGTGCTTCTTGTGCAATATTGAGAGAGAAGGGGTTTACTCACACAGCGGGACAACTCCATAGGAGTCGCCAATATCTCCTGCACTACAGAAGTGTCTGAAGACAGCACATGAACAAACTATTGCGTAACAGCTAATGAGTGTTTTATTTAATAATGTTGGGCTTAAGATTGAGATATTTTTTATTATTTTATTTATTACTGGCGAGAGTCATCTGTGCGATGTCCTTTACTTAAAGGCCCCATTTCAGGAAATAGCTGGGAGTTTGAGAGCTCTAATTCACTGAAGTTAAGAGGACAGGATGAGCATTATACTAAGCATGATAATGATGAGTCACGAGCTGGGCGCGTTCCAGGCAACACCGCTGCCTAAAGTTCTCCATGTGAATAAACTACATTCTAAAGTAGGAGGAAACTGTATATTTAGGGACATAAACTGGGGTGCTGAAGGAACCCACATCAGGGAGACAAGACCACAATCATGGTTTGTTGACTCAAATAGAGCAGGGGTGCTCAACTTCAGTCCTCAAGACCCACCCAACAGGTCAGGTTTTTAGGATATCCCTGCTTCAGCACAGGTGGTTCAGTCAAAGACTGAGCCACGGATTGAGCCACCTATGCTGAAGCAAGAATACCCTGAAATCCTGACCTGGTGAGGTCTGGAGTTGAGCACAGCGGAAGTAGAGGATGGCACCGTGTCAGCCCATAGAATAGACAAACACAAGTAGGGTAGAAGTGATATCTTTAATGGCTCACCCGTGGTTAAAAAGAGTGCAAGCTTTCAAGACCACAAAGGTCCCTTCTTGAAGCAGATTTATTACCACTATGTGTGATATCTGCTAACTGCAAACTTACGTTTATGGATCCTGTGTGTATGGGTAAGTGGCATTGCTAATTTAGGCCCATATTTACTAACCGGTGCAATGTCATTAACACACAATCCGGCGTCCGAAACCCACTTGCAATCTATTTAAGAGAAGTGTATGAGGTGTTTTCCAGCACCAGAAGGTGTCTTATGACACCGCTTTGTCTATTATATGTGGCAATTAATCTCAGTGTTTTTGACATCTGCATTTTAAAAGCTGCAAATATGTTCTCAGCTCCCAGAGTGTTTAACAGTTGCTGCTTTGCCAAGCATAATTAGTGGTTTGGGGAGCAGAGAAGCATCCCAGGATTGAACGGCCCCAGGTAAATCACAGTCATCCAGCACATCCAGGTTTTAAATCTTTAATCCCTTCAGGTAACCCTTACCCTAAATAAAGTCATTGTGCATAGTGCAGCGCAGGGCACAGATAGCCAGAGGAAAATCAGCAATCAATGACATCTTATTTATACTGTGTCTGAAACAAATGCCTACGTGCGGCATACCACAACACCTACAGGCATACCCCGCATTAACGTACGCAATGGGACCGGAGCATGTATGTAAAGCGGAAATGTACTTAAAGTGAAGCACTACCTTTTCCCCACTTATCGATGCATGTACTGTTCTGCAATCGTCATATACGTGCATAACTGATGTAAATAACGCATTTGTAACAGGTTCTATAGTCTCCCCGCTTGCGCACAGCTTCGGTACAGGTAGGGAGCCGGTATTGCTGTTTAGGACGTGATGACAGGCACTTGTGTGAGCTGCCGTTTACCTATTGGGCGATATGTACTTACTCGCGAGTGTACTTAAAGTGAGTGTCCTTAAACCGGGGTATGCCTGTACTGTAATTGTGAAGCACTTTGAGTCCCATCGGGAGAAAACTGCTGTATGACATAAAGTTATTATTATTTTTTAAATGTCATGTCAAAGTAATGTAAGAGGAGTTAAATAAGTGGAAACATACATTTGGGTAACATTTTCCTCATACCATAATAAATAGGTGTACACCTTTACACATGACTTTAAATACAAACAGCACAGAGCTATACAGAGAAGCAAAACCAAGACTGACTGAGCCTGACTGCGGTAATCTGGAACCAAATGCTCACACTAGATCAGGTAGATATATCTATTCCTCCCCCCATTGGTTGTGCCCTTGTGAATGTGAGGAGTCACCGGGTGCACCAACATGGACGCTTCTCTGACTTCATTGGAAGCACCAAGATGGCTGCTGAAAAAGGACTGGTAATTGGCTGCACATGGGATAGGCCTATAAATGATCACCAGTGTGATCAGTCCTTGTTCTGAGCAAGATATCTCTTGCCTCGTGTTCCTAGATCGTGGCTGTGTCTTGTTACGCTGTGCCTTGCTGAACCTCTGCTGGAACTTGGACCCTGTTTGCCTCTCTCTCTTTTGCCTTGACCTTGGAACTGTGACCCCATCTACGTTACTGCACCTTGCTCTATAGTAGGATCATCTACACTGCTGCTTTTTGCTCTGTACATAGGATGCATGACCCCATCTACGCTGCTGCACCTTCTCTGTACATAGGATGCATGACTATCTACGCTGCTGCACCTTCTCTGTACATAGGATGCATGACTATCTACGCTGCTGCACCTTCTCTGTACATAGGATGCATGACCATCTACGCTGCTGCACCTTCTCTGTACATAGGATGCATGACTATCTACGCTGCTGCACCTTCTCTGTACATAGGATGCATGACCCCATCTACGCTGCTGCACCTTCTCTGTACATAGGATGCATGACCATCTACGCTGCTGCACCTTGCTCTGTACATAGGATGCATGACTCCATCTACGCTGCTGCACCTTGTTCTGTACATAGGATGCATGACCCCATCTACGCTGCTGCACCTTGCTCTGTACATAGGATGCATGACTCCATCTACGCTGCTGCACCTTGGGGGATAGATATTGTATTAGCAACAAATAATAAAATTAGTAACTTACATATAAAATTTCTTTAATAATCCCCGATTCTGGTGTCTATCACAGGAGTAGGGCATCACATAGGAAGTATGAAGGGTAATCTCAGTTCTGAGAGATCAGACCCGCGCGCTGGGGCTGTCTCTGTTCACTCTCCTGTCCTCCACGTGTGGTAGCGTGGTGCGGAGTGTAGTGCGCATGCGCAGGAACCGGGGCCTTCAATAGGTGTCCTTAGGATGCCTGTCCGTTTTTGATAGCATAGAAACGATCGGAAATAAGCAGGAACGGTACACTTGAGTGTGTACTGGTGGTGGGTAGTAAAACCGCCAGCCACAACAGTTGCGACGCGTTTCATTTAACAAAGTAAACTTCTTCAAGCGATATCGCCTGAAGAAGTTTACTTTGTTAAACGAAACGCGTCGCGACTGTTGTGGCTGGCGGTTTTACTACCCACCACCAGTACACACTCAAGTGTACCGTTCCTGCTTATTTCCGATCGTTTCTATGCTATCAAAAACGGACAGGCATCCTAAGGACACCTATTGAAGGCCCCGGTTCCTGCGCATGCGCGCTACACTCCGCACCACGCTACCACACGTGGAGGACAGGAGAGTGAACAGAGACAGCCCCAGCGCGCGGGTCTGATCTCTCAGAACTGAGATTACCCTTCATACTTCCTATGTGATGCCCTACTCCTGTGATAGACACCAGAATCGGGGATTATTAAAGAAATTTTATATGTAAGTTACTAATTTTATTATTTGTTGCTAATACAATATCTATCTCTCATCTTGGTGCGCTTTTGTGTTTTTTCTTGTTTTGCTGATATTGGTATCACCATCGGGGTTCCGGTGGAGACCACATTTGGAGGTGGGGGAGACACCTCATAAACACAGAAGCAGCAAGAGAACTGAGAGGGACCAACACTCCAAGTTTAAAGAGCCAGAGCGCGGACTGAACTTTTCATTGCTGCTGCACCTTGCTCTGTACATAGGATGCATGACCATCTACACTGCTGCACCTTGCTCTGTACATAGGATGCATGACCATCTACGCTGCTGCACCTTGCCCTGAGCTTAGGAACCGTTACCCCCAACTACACTGCCGCACCTTGCCCACGATCCCGCTACCAGACCTGACTATTCTTGCTTGTCTAGGCACCAGACCCTAGGTCAAGGGTCAGTTACTATTCCCCTTATCTCTGCCCTGCGGGTCCGCCTCCTGGACTGCAGTTGGCAACGTAGCAGTGACCTTCAATGCTGAGTTGTTCATTTGTGTATGTGCCGTTGTGGGTATGCAGCTGGACTGTGTCCAAGCAGATCTCAACATCTCCTTCACTACTGAATAACGAAGCTGCCTAAATGGAGGAATTAATCTTGTATTATTATTCGTACAGTGTATGTGGTCTTCACAATGATTAATGAGTGCAGGGAACAATTCCGATGATGTATTGCGGTTATAGTTAAGCATGTACACACATTTCACTTAAGAACAAATATAGTGCATAGACTCGCGCCCGTTTCTATCAGAAGCAGACCCACCACCTCGGCAGCTCAAATTAAGCCCGTGTAAAAAAGCTGCGGAGGGCTGAGGGAATACTTTGCTTTATTATTCATTTTCATAATCATTTTCTCCTGCGTTTCCGATCAACACGTTTTATGTTGTCAGTTTCCCCATACAGCTTAACATATGGCCTTAATTGGTGTACATCTTGCATATGCTGCAATAAAAATAAATCAAATGCCTACTAACCAAGCAATGAATTCCAGCTCTGAAAATCGTTAGTCACATCTGTTAAAGAGATACGAAGTGTTGCTTAAGAGCATCATTTGAATGTTATATTTATTTATGCCTCAGAGAGGCGCTGTTCCAAGAGGTCAAACAATAGTGAGGCTGTATTGTTGATGTGTTGGTCCATTAAAGAAGCAATTCAAGTTGGCTTTTTTTAACATAGGATTGAAGCAGGGGGTCTCCAGAACTGAACCCCATTCATTTCAGCTCCTGGGACTCCCTACTTAGGCCGCACGTATGGTGCCAGCGACGGGCAACGTGACGGGTGACGTCACATGAGGCGACAGCCCTTGAAAAATCAAATATTGCCAGCTACCAAAATTCGCGACGCCGCTCTGTCGCATTGTCGCCGTCGCGCTTACTATAAGCGCACGCAGCGGCAATGCATTTGTTTTGGGGCGACGTCGCCTGTCGCGGGCACTATACGCGCGGCCTTATGGAGGTACCCCTGTAGGGGGTGCCGGTAGCCGCTTAGCTAGGTGGATTCACATAATGACTGCTTTTCAAAGCTCTCATGCCATGTGGACCAGAGGAAGCCATGACATAATTCAGTGTGGCCTCCTATTGGCCCACATGCCATGGGAGCTTTAAATTTGCAGGAGATAAAGGCATGCCTTTCTGAGGAAGCACCCCCTTTCTCTGGAAGCAGAGAGAAAGATCTCACCGTCCCCAAAACTGAACATATGGGCTCCAAATAGCAACACAAGACCCCTAAATTCATGTGTGCAGGAAGGCCGCCCCGAGCCTATAGGTGGCAAAAAGTTAGGTCCACCACTGTTCTGGGGGCTAAATAACTTGTTGTTGCTAGATCCCTCTGTAGTGGGTAAACTATCTCAATCCATAATAGAGCACTTCCCTCTCAACGAAAACAAGGAGATGTCTTTTCCAATTGTGGGGGAAGCTAGTAAAGTAGTCCTCAGAGGTACTTCATTCTCCAAAGTGGTGTGTAAAAAATACATTTAAAAAAAAATAAAAAGAGATATACAAACTAGAGAGGGACTTGACTACACTAGAAAGTTCACATAAAACTTCAAACTCTATACAATATGGCTCTGATAGTAGCAGATGCGTTCTCCCTTTATGGGGGCATGAGTTGGGCACTATAGAGGGTAAGCCAGAGGTTGGTGGCCCGTGAGGCGTATATGGGTTCAGAACCTGAGACATTCTTCTAGAAAGGACGACTGAATAAGATTACAACCACTAAGATAATTGGAGAAAAAGCTAAAGGAGTCAACAATGGGCCTGTGTCAGGGTACAGACCTGCGCCACAACCCCCCCCCCCTCCCTCCCCCTCCCTTCCTCCCCCCACTACCACCATTCTTTGATATTTGGTGTTTGAAACTTAATACTTGAACAACATCAATGTGGGAAATTTATTGGATGTCATCATTGTATCTGTATTGTTTGAAAAAAAACAAAAACAATAAAAATCAAAGTTATAAATAAAAACATTCAAACTCTACCTCCACATATAGGAAAATGTTTTAAAATCCGGAGTCTAATACGGATTATTCAAATGGATGGGGTAGATGTTCAGATGACAAAAACGTAGCAGACGTTCTACGAATGGCACAATAGTGCAAGTAGGATTCCTAAAACTAAACTTCGGATGCAGCAGGATGATAGATTCATTCATAATATTAAAGACCTGAACAATAACCGGATCCATGATTCGAAGAACATCGCAAATGTCTTTACAAATTTTTGTTTTAAAAAAACTGTAGACGCCGACACAGGGCCTCATGCAGAGAGCATAGAATTTTCAAATTGGCGAATTTCATAAAAAGTTGCTTTTTTGGAGAGTTTTATTCTCCATATGCAGAAAAGTGCGAATTCTGCTATGTTTAACATGGATGCGTGTGGCGAGTTTAAATGGGAAAGATGCGCGCTTCAGAAACGTGTAAAAACAAATTCGCGCCTTTTTTCCCCCTTTACTATAGGCGGCGAGCGCCATCTTGCCATCTTTTCCTGGCGCGGCAAAAATGCGAAAATCGCGCCATTTTCTTGGCGCGAACAGCCGCTACATGCCGTTCGCACCTCTCTGCATTCGGAGAGTTTTAAAAATGGCGAGATGGAGGTTCTCGCCAGCCGCGAGGCGAGTTTTAGACATAGGGGGAAAAAAATGGCGCGTTTTTCGTAACTCGTTATTTTCTGCCGTTTTCTGCGCGAAATTGAACAAAAAATGGCGAGTTTTGAAATAACGATGCTCTCTGCATGAGGCCCACAATCTTAAGCTGAGGACCAAATAATCTCATATTTGGAAGCTTGCAAAGCACTTCTAGAAAAAAACAGATTGAATTAGATGAAGTCGAACAGGTCATAAAACAACTCAAGAAAAGTAAAACACCGGGGCCTGATGGGTTCACAGCAAACGTTTATAGAATGTTTAGCGAGCTGGTTGATCCAAAACTATGCAAACGCTATACTGGCCTTTTTACAAGGCCAAGCAAGAAAACCCTCAAGGCATTCATTTCAGGATTTCCCAAACTCGAAAATGATCATACGCTTTGCGCCAATTTCAGACCAATTTCTTTGTTGAATTTAGATTGAAAGAGTTTTGCAAAAATACTAGCAAATAGGCCTGATGAGATTCTCCCTGGGCTGATACAGGAAGATCAGACGGGATTTATCTGACAAAGACAAACTTTTGATAAAACATGTAGATCTCTTAATGTTGTTACACAGGCTAAAAACAAAATGGCGAAATTATTTTAAATCTCCCTCGATGCCAATAAAGCCTTGGATACAGTTAGTTGGCTTTTTATTCATCTGTTAAGAAGAGGATTTGGTCCAAACTTCACCCAATGGGTAATGGCTGTATATACTTCCCAAGCCGCAGAAGTTAGTTTAATGAATCTCAATCCAAATAATTTCAACTAGGCAGAGGGACAAGAAAGGGATGCCCGATGTCCCCGTTACTGTTTGCCTTAATTATGGAACCCTATGCCGAAAGAACAAGGGACCACCCTAATATTCAGGGTATTTGTACACAGTATTCTATAGAAAGCAAAATAGTCCTATTTGCAGACAACGTCTTGCTATTTATGGATACACCTGTGAATTCCCTACCATACCTAATGGAGGATATCAAAGAATATGGCAATGTCTCTGATTTTGATGTCAACTAACAAAAATCAGAAATTCTAAATATTAACGCCCTCCTCCCCCACCCCCTCAACAGGCTGTAAATCAACTAAAGCAGGATTATAGTTTCCGTTGGGTAGATAAAGACATTAAATACTTGGGGATAAATATCAGTTCCAACTATCAAGATCTTTATAAAGCAAATATTGTTTGTTACTTAGTAGAACTAGAGCAACACTAGATTCATGGGCCAGATTTGGAATATCCTTGTTAAGGAGAATGGCTGTCCTAAAGATGACTATTTTACCCCAATTTCTATACCTGGTCCAGACTTCATCAATACAGATCCCGACAACCATGTTGGATAAATTCGAAAAGATTGATACTGGATTTTATATGGGATAAGAATAAAGTCAGAATCAACAAAAATATTCTATTCTGACTGGTTCACCAACACAGATGACAAGAGTTGGATTAATGTAAAGCAGGCAAACGGCAAAGAAATCTCTTTGGCACAATCGACAGGACTCAAAGCAAAAGGCAGACCAAAAAGCAATACCCTGCTACCGAATGTACATTACAAATTTGAGATAAATTGGTACGATCATTTGATTTAAACACTTTTCCTCCCCCTCCCCTTCCCCGCGCCTGCTGGAACCCTACCTAATTTAATCAACATTTCCTCCCGGCACAAATGTATGATCGATTTAAAAATTAGAACAAAGTTAATAATATAAGACATATACTGTATACCAACTAATCAATAACATCGGGGAGATAATAGCATTACAAACATTGAGAGAGCGGTACTCGTCACCACCAGATCTATTCCCATACCTTCCAATCAAACACTGGGTTAAGTGTACCGCAGTTAGAAGTAACATTTATAGGCCCCTCAAACCTTTTGAAAATTTTCTGGCCACAAAATCTAATACGAAGGGTGTTATTTCATGGATTTATAATCCATTATTGAACTCGACACCCATTACAAAACAAATACCAGCTTGCCTGAGAACAAGACATCAGTTCTGAAATCGATGAGGAATCGTGGGGCAGGATTTGCAACAATGCTGCTACTTTATCTAGATCGGCTGACACTAGAGAAGTCCAATATAAGGTAATTCTCAGATGGTACTGTATTCTACCCCAGCTAGGCCTCGGTTGATTTACCCAAAAGTGTCCAATCTCTTTTGGAGAATCTGCGGACTTGAACGTTCCTTTTTACATATTTGATGGGAATGCCCCATTTTTTAATCATACTAGAAAGAAATTGGAGATTCCTTACAGGATCTCACAGGAGACTCAATCTCCCTTCATCCCCAAATATTTATTTTAAACGATTTACCCAGCGGAGGGTTTAGTAATAGGAAGACTCTTGTTACCCTTCTGCTGAACAAAGCCAAATTTGAATGTATCCTTTTATTGGACACTCCAGGAGATCCCACCCATTAACTCATGGTATAATACTGTAGTTTGGCAATTGGTGGCTACAAAGAAATGTACAGCTTTAAACAAGTAGAAACCATGGAAATATTTTAGTATATGTGAACCCTTTATTAAATTCACACAAAGAGATAATAGTCGATTATTTAAACCAGTATCCCTACAAAATGTTCTTCTTACTGTGTAAGTCCCGTAAAGACTGGGATTTCCCCTTGCCAACAACCTAGATCAACACACAGGAACAAGGAATGTGGCCTAAATGTACTTTAATGCTTAGTGTCATGCTTTCTATTCTTCTACTTATTCTGTAAAAGTATATTTTAAAGTAGTCAAACGTTCATATTATGAGTAAAAATCAGACCCCTCCACCACCCCTTCTAATTTCTGTACCCCATGACCTAAAATAAAATAAAATACAAAGTTTAAAAAAAATTGTTTTGCAGACTCTGTCAAATAAATGAATTTAAAAAAATTAGAAAAACCCTATGTATCTTGCCATTGTGTAGGTCAATGCTTATTCTCTCATCAGCTCCCTATTCTGTTCCTAACCTCACTGATTAAGGTCTGTTTCTCGGTGATTACACTGCTCTTCCTCTCTTGATTTCCCTTACCCTTCATGGGAAGCATTGATAAGAAGTTGCACAAGAGACAGGCACAGAGGCAAGACTATATATATACTGTACAGTATATTGCTTACAAATTCAGGGACTTGGCTCAGTAAGGAACATAGCCTACATTTTTTAATATATAATCTGATTTTAGGCATGGGATACTGTCCCAAAAATTGAACCTAGGAAGCTAGATTTTCCCCGAGCTGTGTGTTATATTGATGCGCCGTCCAAGGCCCCTTGAACTGAATGATGTTGCATTTGATGGCCTGCTGACCATAAACCAAGCTAAAGTGATAACCATCAGCTTAAAGTCTAAAGTGATAACCATCAGCTTAAAGTCATGTTTAAAGTTTGACTTTTCCCATGTTAAACATCAGACAACATCTGGAGTGTGTTTATTTTGTACACAGTCAAATTGTCACGTTATTTCGCCTTTTATGCCTGTGCCAAATGTCATGAAGATTGTTAGCAAAAGGAAATTACACCAAGTCACATTTCGCCGAGAAATGGGAAGATCGACAAAAGTAAAGGACCTAGAAGCAGAAGTTTGAATTTCCCCTTGTCACGATAGCGCCATGCAGTGGTTGAAGGTTGTGAGTGGTCCAGCAACCAAGGGGTTAACCTTAATTGTAGAACAACCACATTTTAGGTCTCTTCTGACCAGAGCATTATCATGACGGTATGGGCAATGTGGCTCTTATAATAAAGGAAAAGCCCATCCTATCGTGGCTCATCTGGCCAACCGTGTGTTGTATAAAGTTGTTGTAACTTGCCATGCTAGGAATGTTGGAGTGATGTATACATTGTATTTAGGGGTCCCTGGACATGCTAGGCTGGTAATGCAAGCGTGCATGCCCAGGGATCCGGGATTGGCTGGTTACGTGAGGAGGGTGGGGATGGGCAGTTCCCCTATCTGGGAGACGTTGGTCAGATAAGCAGAGCTATTGTCTTCCCAGGCAGAGAGGGGCCTATCTCCTCAAGATAGCGAGCCGGCACTGAGAACAGGAGGAGGTAGGTGCTGTTCTCATTGGCCGGTCCAGCATTCCTGCTCTCCTTGCCTCAGCCTCCCTGTCACACCCCTCCCCCCCCCCCAATAGGGTAACATAGCCCTCGTCTTGTGATTGGTCGACCACATCCGTGTGGTGATTGGTCGTTGTCCCGTTTTCCATGTTTGTCTATGGAAACGGAAAACCTATAAAAGTTGCAGCGGATTTCAGTACTGGGGAGGTTGCTGACTCTAGCATGTGGATTACCACAGGAGATGTAAAAGTGCTGCTTGGTGACTTGCATCCAGCGATACCTAAATACTCCGAACCCCCCCAGGAGTGGGATTCGCACCTGAGAAGTCATTGTGGTGACTCCGGGCACCTAGAACGGATAGGACTCACCCTGTATGGGCCAGGGATTGTGAATATAGCTCAGTTGGTGATACAGTGTTGTCTGCTGGCTCTCACCAGAATAAATATACTTTTATTTGACCTCGGTGTCCTGTCTGGTGCTTGATCCTGTGAAACAGTCCTTTACTGGTCAATAACGAATTAAAAGTAAAACCATGCTTACATGGAGATGACCGGTGACAGTTGGAAGAAAGATCTTCTCTGCCAGGACCAGCTTCGAGTGCATCGTAAATTCCTAATACCATATCTGGCAAAACAGGCCCAGAGGTGACGAAAGGGTCACCATATTAGATATGATAATTCATGGTTGATGTAACCCACAACAATGTCAAATATAAATCTGTAACAGGCAGAAATATTTGGGTGTAATGCTATAAAATATGAGAATATCTGTATTACAAATATCCGATTCATTTGTTTCCCTCTCAAAATTAGAAGTGATATTGGTAAAAGGAGGTGTCTGTGCGTGCATCAAAATCATCCGAGTGCAAGGATGCAGGTAGCATTACTCTAGGGGTTACAGGGAGAGAGTTATGGGGTATTTTATATGTATAAAAGATTCTCTCCCAGTAATATTGTCCATAAAAATGTTAAGGAAAGATTGATGGGTATGAGATAAGACACCCACAAAAGGTTGGCTCTCATGCCTGTCTTTTGCCAAAGAGGCAATGTTTTGGGTAATATCTCTCCTCAATCTGTCACACTATATATCTTAAATCGCTTCCACCACCAAGGATCAAAAAAGGTCTAATGTTAGCGTCCTTGGTCCCCGTCTACTAAGAAAAATATGTAATTAACACCCAAAAATCGATTGTAGCAAAATGTGTCTGAAAATGCAATCACTCTCTTCAAAACATGCAAAGTTCAATTAAAGCCCAAAGGCAAAAATCTTATTCAAAACTTTGTGTAATAAAAAGAGAATGTTACGTGAACTTTGCAAGAGAATGTTACGCTGCTTTTGATGCCTGGTGACACTATGCACCTGGGCTACTCAGCTGGCAGTTCACAGGCCAAATCTGGCCCACTGAGGGCATTGACGCGCCCCTTGTAATTTCACACCAGTTGCTTAAGCAGCTACGGTAAGCGCAGTTTTTCCCGCTGAAACGCACATGGGATTAAAGTCATATAGATGTATATGAGGCAGACGCTATAAATACTTGGGACTAAGGTCATATAGATGTATATGAGGCAGACGCTATAAATGCTTGGGACTAAGGTCATATAGATGTATATGAGGCAGACGCTATAAATGCTTGCAAAAATGTTTACATATAATAATGCTTAATGTATCAGAAATTCAATTACAATAAGCTTGCGGCTCTTCTGCTCCTAAATATTTTCCGATCCGACGACCCCTTTAGAAAATGCATTGACGAGCCCTGCTATATGCCAACCACCAAGGCCAGCCTGACATTTTAGTAACTAAAAGACGTCACACCGCCGGCTTTAAAAATGTCCTTCTGCTTTATTCGACACAACAGTTTATGTTTTGTTTATGTCCTAACTGGATTTGGTGCGCAGTGTTTAGACTTGCTTTTGAGAAATAAGCGCACTTACAAATAAGGATTTAAACACAAGTGCATGGTTACTATATTTAACAATGATGTCTTTTCTTTAGCAATGTGTTTGTGACAAGAAGCTTATCCTGGGCACGTGTACATATAGTTTGTTATGGAATAAGTCACACAGACACAGGTAGAGCTTTCTCAGCCTGTAGTACTCACAGGCATATTTCCAGTCTCTCCATGTGCCTTTAGCAGATGGGTAAAACGTTGTTCGGTGCTCTCTCTGCCAATACCAGTTGCTGGGTCAACATCATCAACCTATTCTCTGAGGTATTCTTTTGCATAAAGCAGCAGTCAGCCAACCAGTGACACAAAGCATTTGTATTCACGACATTAACATGTAATGGAAACGTACATGGGTGGCCATTTTAAATGTAACCTGCAGAAATGCAAATGTTGGCCCATATTTACAATCACGTCATTGGGCTGTAAGGTGTATTCCAGCTCCAGGAGATATCTTCTAGCATGGGCTGCTTATCAAACATGAGCCATTGGCCGAGCTTCACTAAAGCTTTGTTAGACTTGAGTTAGACTAGACTAGAGCTTCGTTAAACTTGAGTTAATACCCCACCTGTTAAAAATGCCCAAAGAATGCCACGCCAGCCTGTATGGTATGCAAGGGCAGGTATGTAGTGCAGGGGTTCAGTTTTTAGGTGGTGTTTTAACCTCTTTGGTTCCTTTGAGATGGTAGCTTCAGGCATCAAAAGGGTTGAATAATTTTGCTATGGGGTTTTGTGATAAATCCTGTTAATTACCCTGTGGTGGCAGTATAGAGGTTAATAAAATGGTATGCAAGGGAGGAAGGTGGGGTAGTATTGTGTTATATGAATATATTGTGCCCTTAGAAGATCTTAGTGTCTACTTCTTTAATATATTAAAAAAAGGCTTTAAATGTGTTTTCATATATTTTTATAATCTGTTCAAGGTTGACTTAGATCATTTTACATATACTGTATGTATATAATAGCCATACGTTGGCAAGACAGGCCTAGGACCAGTCTGTGGATAGAAACTGCTGTTATTTTTGTGATTTAGTGAATAGCACGTTAAAGCTCATGAATAATTTGTTGTTAAATCCTAATTTGTATGCTTAGTGTAACCCCCCTCCTTATGGGTTACTAACCTGGCTATTGTATGCTGGCCCCACCCTGGGATGCTATGGGGATCCAGACATCACTCATGGGCATTTAAGGAAGCGGGACTATTTTAGAAGGTTAGGTTCCAGGAGGATATGAGGAGAGGAGCCTCGGGGAGAGTAGATCAGTAATGTTTCTAAAGTAATAGTACAGACCAGGCCCCCCTGTTTATTATGTTGTTGATAGGGACTGTACACATTAAATTAGGATCCCTGAAAGAAGGAATGAAATTCAGAATAAGTAATAAAAAGGCAAATGGCACGCCATAGAGGGCCTCAAGAAAGATGGCTCCCGGGTGCCGGCAGATCAGCCCTAACTGCGGATCGGCGCTAATATTCCTCATCCATCTGTGCAGAAGTGGCAGTTCCCAAGCAGACAAAGGGTATTTGGTCAAGAAAGATAAAACCCACCAGGATTCCCGTAGTGCCCCGAGTAATAGGATCAATATCGTTGATGGTTCCAAAGCAACAAGGGCGACAGAGTCCCATATTTACTCAGGGCAACTAAGTCAAAGTACCTTCATTGGAGTATTAAGATTGGGCACTGATGGACGAACTGTATTTATGTCTATTATAAAATACAGTACAGCGTTATTAATGTGTGTATGAGCGGTCACTGTCCATGGGGACACGAATGAATGACTGTTGTACTACAAATATTCCAAAGGCCGTGATTATACCAAAATTTGTGTGCGGCGGCGCAACGCCGCGCTCCTAGAAAACAACGTAAAAAAAAACAATAGACGCGCTCATACCTGTTGCGGTGTGCGCGCCACGTGGAACTGCAGGGCGGATGTCTCCTGGCACGATCCTCAGATATGTTCTTGGCTGGCGACGGCCGCATCACGTGATTGGTTCCAACCAATGAGGGTGAACCGCTCATGGCCACACCTCCTTGCCTCCTCTCCTGTCTTCCCCACCGGCTCCCTGGTATAATCATGATGCCACTGGGCGGCAGCGTGTGGGTGACGTCACCGGATCCCACTGCCGCTCAGTCGTATCTGGTATAATTGAGACCTAACGCCAATTATTGTACAACCTTGCTACTGTACCTCATCGCCCAGCCGCCGGAATACAGACCCTGAGTCAAGGAGACCCATGGGGAGTAGCCACGCAATACACCCCAATGTAATCTTCCTAGAAAGTGGGCAGGGTGGGTTACATTAGTGTTAATGAAAATATCTCCACAGAAGCATTGTGGCAAAAATGCACATCGTTACCGCTTTACCGAATGCAATACGGCTTTAGTTATTCGGCCAATTCAAAAAAGAAAAAACATAGGTTTTGAATGTTTTTCATTTATCGGAGTTTAGTGAATCCAGACCATTGTGTTTTTCCTCAAGCTTATTTTATACTTTCAATTACATTTGTAGTGATTCACATGTAACAAAGCACCAGAGCAGATGCGAAATGCGCAAGTGCCTCTCTTCCCCTGTTCATGTGCCATTAAAGTTTTTCTCAAGTAACAGTGGCAGTCCAGATCTGTTTGTTTCATGCTGTGCACTGCAAATCTTCTCTCCCTTGTATACTTAGGTATGTATTATAGAAAGCGCTTGCGCGCACTATGTAACCATGTAACCACTATATAACTATGATGTGCACGGGAGTTTCGTGCATATGAGCCAAACGATAACACGCGTGACTAGGAGGCGTGGCCATCGTGTCACAAGGGTAGGTTTTTTTCCCTGCCTCACTGTGATTGGCTCACAGTGGCACGGCAGCCTCTCGAAAATACAAATGTCTTTGTATTTCCACACAGCTGCCGCACCAACGCTGTCTGCCGTGCGTGCGCGCATCGGCACGGGATAAACTGTCATAGGGAGACGGGTATTTTTCATTGCCGCTAGCGCGCACGCTTAGTATAATACAAGCCTTATGCTACACTGTACAGGCTGGCACTTCTAGTAGATGGTCTGGTCTTGGACATTATTAATACCTTTTGCAGGGCCCACTTGAAACTTATTCATAGAGGATGTTTGTGATTTTTTTTTGAGAACCTGACAAAACGTCTGATGAAGAGACTTCCGAGAAGAGTCCTTCACAGTTTTGACATTTGCGGCGTACAAACGATGAACTTATTTTCTTAATTAAAAAAAGTCCAGAACCTGGCTGCAGCAAAGAGCTAGGTGTGACACTGTGACATCATAAAGACCTCTGATTAAACATGGAACTATACAAACAGATCGCAGTATCACACTAGTAATTTGTTTATAGATGGAATACAGAATTAGCCTCAAAGATTTGGGAACTAAAATTGACACTTGCACTTTACACTCATCTGTTCCCTTTAATCTTCCCCTTTGAACACCGGCCTCTAAAGCTATTCCAGTGAAAGTGTCTGGCGTTTGGCAGCCTCTGATGTTTGGAAAGAGATGAAGGTTAGGACATCGGTTAGAGAAAACATAAGCCAATTAGTCTTCACATCAGCGTTCAATCACTGCACAAATATCCAGCCGGATAATGTAATATCGGTCCTGTTACAGTTGTATTTCACAGATGAGTTGTGTATGTTGGCTGACCTGTGTTTATGTTAAACCGCAAACTTTAAGTGTTTGATTACAGTCTTTGAGATTGTTAGTACAAAACAATACAAAACTGTACGTTTAATTATATTTTCTACAGTGGGCATAAAAAAAACACTTTTCTATGTCATTTTGAGATGCATTTTAGAAGAAAGTAAATCTATGTAAACCCAAATTCTGAAAGTTTCATATTTTTTCCCTACTAGGAAAACTTTCAAGCAAATTTATGAGGAATCCAAATAATAAGATTATAACCACTTAATTAAAATGTCATTCAATTTGTTATTAATTGATACTTAAAACCGTTAAAGGTATGGCTCTGCCTTCCTGTGTTTTTTTTTAACATAGATGGGAAGCAGGGGGCCCCGTGCAATGAACCATGTTGATTTCAGCTCCGGAGACCGGCCCCTGCCTCCCGAGATATTTACCTCCACAAAGCGATACCGGAACTATCCCCTGTCGGGGAAACAAAATGGAATCTTCAATCTTCCATGGCACGCAGGCCAATAGGAAGCCTGCTTCCTATTGGTTTGCGTGCTGTGGGAGATTTAAAAACCAGGAAGTACCTGCAGAATTTACCGAGGTATCTCGGGAAGCTGGGGGTCCCTGGGGCAGAAATGAACACGTTTCAGCTCCAGAGACCCATTGCTGCTCAGGGGATGCATTACAGTTACTGGCAATGCTCCTTAAAGATGTGCAGTGTTTACATTGCAAGTTCCCCTAGTTAACTTCCTCAGCACAAGTGATGTCAGACAAGATCCCCAGGGGAGAGAATCACTTAGTGGTCCTGTCTTTGTAATAACAAACAGCAGCAGATTAGGAGACAACAAACGTTCTGATGAGAGGGAGTCTAGACTTTATGCACAGCAGGAGAAAGTGAGTCTGTTCAATAAAATCCCATTATACTGCTGTTTATTACACAGAAAGCAGAGTCGCCTCTCACTGAACATGAACTGGTCCTGTCTTATCCCCCAAACCTCCCCTCCCCTCCCCCCCAGCACTGTGGAGAGAAATCAATGAAAGTAATAACTTACTTACATTTGTGAGCAGGGTCTCTGTTTAACAAACATTCACTACAGTTAGAACCCTTCTGTTAAGTGAGAAGTAACGTGGCAGTGACCATCCGGTGCTATTCCTGTTTACCTTTACCTAGGCTGGCATGGGACAAAGCTGGTTAGCGAGAGCGCTTTACGTCACCTTGGGCTCAGTTGTTTTATTTTTTGATGCATTAAATAGGGATAAAAATGACAGTTCTGGATGCAGAGCTGCGTATTTCTCTATGTGCATTATCCCCCACATGCTCACCAACTCGAGAGTGGGAAGAAACGTGCAAAGTAGCTCAATGCATTGATGCTGAAAATCACATGTTCAAGGTGCATGTCTTGGATTCAGCTGAGGCCTCGTCCAGGCTGGCGCCGAGCGGGCGGGCGGGCGCGCTCACGCTGGCCGCGATGAAACAGATTGCGGCAATGTGTGTGGCTAGCGTGGGAGAGCGCCTGCGCATGCTCGGCGCTTAGATGTTTAATTTGAGTTTGCCGCTCGCAAGCGCGTCACATGAGCGGTTTGCCCAATGAGGGCGAACCAGCTCCATGATGTCGTGGCCGCGCCCCCAGGCGAGCGCGCACCTAGCTGGCCACAAATCGCCCGGCCGAGCAAGGCGCAGCACACGAGCGCCAGCTCCCTGCCTGGCCGCAGTCTTAAAGCGGCAATCCAAGCAGGCGATTATTTTTTGCTAGTTTTTGTTTTATTTTTTCATTTAGGATAGAAGCAGGGGTTTCCGTTGTTGAAGCCCATTAATTTCAGCTCCAGGGACCCCGTTTCCGCAGATCCATACCTCTGCAGAGGGTGCCGGTAGTCACTCCGTTTGCAGGCATCATGCAATGGCTGCTATGACATGTTGCAGCCATCACGTAAAACTCCTGCGGGCCAATAGGAAGCCGTGATGTCATCCGTGGCGGCTTCATATTTGCCCACGTAAAGCGGGAGCTTTAAACTTGCAGGAGCTATACCAGCATCCCCTTTGGAAGTAGCTCCGGAAGAAGGGGCTCTCAAGAGATTACATTAATTGGGGTTCAGCTCCAGAGACCCCCTGCTTCAATCCTATGTATATAAAAAAAAATAATAGTTATTGCCCGCTTGCATTGCTCCTTTAAACGGCAGAAATTCAGTTTCTAACTTCAATAAAACACATCAAAAGTAAGGTAGAAGGGATACTTTCAATGGCTAACTAACAGTGCAAGCTTTTAGGCAAATGTACACAAAATAAGCTGAAATAGCATGGCATATTTCTACAAGATTGACATCCTTGTGACACTGGATATACAGTACAGATGTTAATAAGTGTGGTACAATGCACCAAAGGAAATGTAAGTGGGTCAGGCATTACAGTGGATGTGGGCGATGTCAGGGCGATGTTAGTGTCTGTGATACAAGTAGGTAGTGTAACATGGTCTCGCAAGAAAAGGAGACGTACATGGGTCTGCTGGAATTAGTGGAACTACGAGGTGTCTGGGCTATGTTAATTAGTGTGACAGCGAATGGGGATTTTGTATAGGTGAAAAAGGTCAAACGGACAGGAATGTACATGCACCTCCAAAGCATCAATCAGATAAGAAGGTGCAGCCATGCGGGGCTTTAACCCCAATCAGAATATCAAGGGCAATAATGTAACAATGATCAAAGGGAATTTCAGGACACAGAGAAAGACATTTGATAAATGATAACTGGGAGGGTAAAGAAAAGAGTACATGGCTCATTGGACTATATAAATACATTGTATCACTGCGTCTTTACATTGATGCTAATGTACTATGTACTAAGATATCACAATATTGAGTCTCCCTTCTTTCTACTGGAGTGCAGGCACCTCTCAACGCTTCTCTCATTCCTGACCCATTCAAATGCCCTGTATTTGCACTGCCACGTTAAACCTCCCATGTGTATTAACACTAATTAACATAACCCAGACACCTCCCGCCTCCTCTCATTCCTGACCCATTTCCATTTTTTTGCACTGCTCTGTTACTTTCTGTATAGCATTAAGATCCACATTTCCTGTCTTACTATAATGTAAACCTGCTATAAGTGAGCCATTTATTATTATTATTATTGTTGTTGTTGTTGTTTATTTGAAAAGCGCCAGCATACTCCACAGTGCGGCACGGAATCATGAAGACAATGACATTCCAGATAAGGACAAACAACAACAAACAGATACAAAATGGCAGCTTCCTTTGTAAAAATGTGTCAGAAGGGACCTGTGTGGACCTAAAACTATTAACCATTAAAGAGGCAATGCAAGTGGTGGTTTAGCACGGAAGCAGGGGGTCTCCGGAGCTGAACCCACTAATTTCAGCTCCAGGGACCCCCTTCTTCCAGAGATACAGACCTCCATAGGAGGTGTTGGCAGGGTTCATGCAATGGCAGCGTTTCCACGGTCCCGCGCTTTGCGGACCAATAGGAAGCCATGACATCATCTGGTTGAACTTCCCCATTGGCCCACATGACGTGGGAGTTTTAAACTTTGTTGAGATACCGGAACCCCCTTTGGGTGTCTGTATCTCGGGAAGCAGGGGGTCCCTGGGCCTGAAATGAATGGGGTTCAGCTCCGGAGACACCCCCCTCCCCCCCCCGCTTCAATCCTATGTTAAAAAAACAGTAATAAAATAAAAAAAACAAGCATTGCTCCTTTAAAAGGTATGACTTCTACCTTACTTGGGTTCTAATGAATGGGCTAACACAGCACCATCCTCCACCTGTAACCTCTAGAAACAGATCTACAGAACTTGCTACGTCCTCCAGTGCTGAAGCAGCATGCAGCACAGGGCTCTGCAATGCATTCCAAGCACATCCAAAGATGGACCTGTTTATGTACTAATGAACATCATCATAGCAACAGTCTCCATTGCTGCTTCTCCTGCAAACATTTCCCAAATAAAAGGAACCTTCGGCTCGCTAAAATAAACCCGACAAATATGTGTTTGAGAAATCATCTAAGTGGTTTCAGCCGCAGCCGGTTGTGCTGAAGACGTCCGTGTTTATTTTAAAGTATAGTTGCCAAAATGACAACAAAACCCCAAAACAGGCTATGTGGCCGCTAGCGAGAGATCGGCGGGTTGTGCTTTTCATCCTCCTCACTTTGGGAGCAGAGGAATGTAATCAGTGAGGAGCCAGTGGATTTGGACGGGGGTCTGCGCTCACAGCTCCATGCAGTCCAGCTTACTGATTTTATTACATACTGTATTTAAGCACTTTTTTTTTTAGTTTATTTGTAATATACTTAACTGTTTAAAGCAATATCCTACGTGTTTTTTTTTTTTTAATAAACCAGTTCTGTAGTATTAGATAAAACTGCATTTTTAAACTGTTATTATTCAACTCTTAATGCCATTTTTTTTGTGTTGTAATATGATCCTTTGATTTCTATAGCAGGGTTTAGCCCCTTTCCCCAGCAGTGCAAGATCTTTGTAACACTTTCCTGTTTGTGATCATTTGTTGCCAATGTTCCCAGCAGTTTGAGCTGCAAATTGTAACAATAGATGTTACCTTAGTAATATAAGAATACATTGTAGCTGCTGAGTTACACTGACTGGAGGATTGACTGAAACTGAAAGGCAGCCATTTAGTGAAGCCTGGGAAGCAGGATCTGTGCTGATCGAACACGGGAGAACAAATTGATCAGCAACTGAGGTAATTCATTTTTAATAAATGTAATCAAAGGCTGCATATATTTTTTTGACGTGCCGCTTGGACGGCCTCTTAAGAGTGTATAATTTAGTTTTGTTTTTGTCTGTTTATATATATATTTGGCCTTCAGTTCCATTAAATCTTAACACTTTCAATAAACAGTTTGAAATTGGCCACACAGCAACCGAGTTATGACAGAGATATACAAGTTATAAGAAATACAGGCTTCAGCGTATTTAGCTTAACCCCATCCAGCCCTATCTCGTCATAGGTAATAGCCCTAGAAAAATACTTTTATACATATACTAGCTGAGAGCCCGGCGTTGCCCGGGATGTTTGTGGTGTGGGGGTGGCATTTGGGTGGGGAGTGGTCCACGCGGGCCATGGCGGTGTGCGGTGGTACTGCTGCTGTGGCTGTACTGATGGCGATTGTATCAGTGTGCTGATTTGGGAGGGTTTGGTGCTGATGTGGGGGTGCGGATGTGGGTGTGCCGATGGGGGAGGTGCGAAGGTGGCAATGTGTGGGTGCTGATGGTGTTGATGGGGGCTGGGAATGGTGGGGAGCCGAGAATGCCAGTGTGCTGGGGGGGCATGGGATACCGGTGTGCTGATGTGGTGGTGCTGGGGATAGTGTGTGTGTGTGTATACGTGTGTATACACACGTGTGTGTGTATACACACACGTGTGTGTGTATGTATACACACGTGTGTGTGTATGTATACACACGTGTGTGTGTATACATGTGTGTATACATGTTTGTGTGTATACATTGTGTGTGTGTGTGTGTGTGTACGTGTACGTGTACGTGTACGTGTGTGTGTACGTGTACGTGTGTGTGTACGTGTACGTGTGTATGTCTAAATGTGTGTGTATACATTTGTGTGTGTATACATGTGTGTGTATACATGTGTGTGTGTATACATGTATGTGTGTGTGTATACATGTGTGTGTGTATATACATGTGTGTGTGTATACATGTGTGTGTGTGTGTATACATGTGTGTGTGTGTGTATACATGTGTGTGTGTGTGTATACATGTGTGTGTGTGTATACATGTGTGTGTGTGTGTGTGTATACATGTGTGTGTGTATACATGTGTGTGTGTGTGTATACATGTGTGTGTGTGTATACATGTGTGTGTGTATACATGTGTGTGTGTGTGTATACATGTGTGTGTGTATACATGTGTGTGTATACATGTGTGTGTGTGTGTGTATATACATGTGTGTGTGTATACATGTGTGTGTGTGTGTATACATGTGTGTGTGTGTGTGTATACATGATGTGTATGTATACGTGTGTGTGTGTGTATACATGTGTGTGTGTATGTCTACATATGTGTGTGTTTGACTCCATGTGTGTGTACGTGTACATGTGTGTGAGTATACGTGTACATGTGTGTGCATACATGTGTGTGTGTGTATACATGTGTATGTATACGTGTGTGTTTGAGTCCATGTGTGTGTACGTGTACATGTTTGTGAGTATACGTGTACATGTGTATACGTGTGTGTGTGTGTATGTCTACATGTGTGTGTGTATGACTCCATGTGTGTGTCTACGTGTACATGTTTGTGAGTATACGTGTACATGTGTACGTGTGTACGTGTGTGTGCGTGTGCGTGTCTACGTGCATGTGCGTGTCTACGTGCGTGTGCGTGTCTACGTGTCTGTGCTTGTCTACGTGCGTGTCTACGTGCGTGTGCGTGTCTACGTGCGTGTGCGTGTCTACGTGCGTGTGCGTGTCTACGTGCGTGTGCGTGTCTACGTGCGTGTGCGTGTCTACGTGCGTGTGCGTGTCTACGTGCGTGTCTACGTGCGTGTGCGTGTCTACGTGCGTCTGCGTGTCTACGTGCATCTGCGTGTCTACGTGCGTCTGCGTGTCTACGTGCGCCTGCGTGTCTACGTGCGCCTGCGTGTATACGTGTGTCAACATGTGCCTGTGTATGTACGTGTGTGTGTACACGTGTGTGTAGACGTGTGTGTACGTGTGTGTGTCTACGTGTATGTGTGTGTATACGTGTGTCTACGTGTGTGTGTATACGTGTGCCTACGTGTGTGTGTATACGTATGCCTACTTGTGTGTGTGTATACGTATACGTGTGTGTATATACGTGTGTGTGTATACATGTGTATACGTGTGTCTGTGTGTATACGTGTGTCTGCTGTGTGTATACGTGTGTCTGCTGTGTGTATACGTGTGTCTGCTGTGTGTATACGTGTGTCTGCTGTGTGTATACGTGTGTATACGTGTGTCTGCGTGTGTCTGCTGTGTGTATACGTGTGTCTGTATAGGTGTCTGTATAGGTGTGTGTGTGTGTGTCTGTGTACGTGTGTGTGTCTGTGTACGTGTGTGTGTGCCTACATGTGTGTGTCTACATCTGTGTGTGTGTGTGTCTACATGTGTGTGTGTCTACATGTGTGTTTGTGTACGTGTGTGTGTGTGTGTCTTATGTATAGAGATATATATAGTGTGTGTGTGTGTGTGTGTGTGTGTGTATATATATATATATATATATATATATATATATATATATATATATATATATATATATATGTATAGAGATATATAGTGTGTGTGTGTGTGTGTGTGTGTGTGTGTGTGTGCAGCACGGGGCATGTGGAGGGGGGAGGGGGGAGGGGGGAGAGCAGCACGGGGCATGTGGAGGGGGGGAGAGCAGCACGGGGCATGTGGAGGGGGGGAGAGCAGCACGGGGCATGTGGAGGGGGGGAGAGCAGCACGGGGCATGTGGAGGGGGGGAGAGCAGCACGGGGCATGTGGAGGGGGGGAGAGCAGCACGGGGCATGTGGAGGGGGGGTGAGCAGCACGGGGCATGTGGAGGGGGGTGAGCAGCACGGGGCATGTGGAGGGTCCCTCCTGCAAGGCTGGCGGGAGCCCCCCCCCCCCCCCCCGCTGGCCTCCGCCTCGAGGTGAGGCGGCGGTGCCGAGGAGCGTTGCAGGCGGCGCCGGGTAGGCTGGGCGGGAGAGGTGAGGCGGTGCCGAGGGGGCCGGAGGGGGTGAAGGGCAGGGCCGGGGGGGGTGAAGGGCATGGCGGGGGGGGTGAAGGGCATGGCTGGGGGGGGGTGAAGGGCATGGCTGGGGGGGGGGTGAAGGGCATGGCTGGGGGGGGGGTGAAGGGCATGGCTGGGGGGGTGAAGGGCATGGCGGGGGGGGGGGTGAAGGGCATGGCTGGGGGGGTGAAGGGCATGGCTGGGGGGGGTGAAGGGCATGGCTGGGGGGGGTGAAGGGCATGGCTGGGGGGGGTGAAGGGCATGGCTGGGGGGGGGTGAAGGGCATGGCTGGGGGGGGGTGAAGGGCATGGCCGGGGGGGGGTGAAGGGCATGGCCGGGGGGGGGGGTGAAGGGCATGGCCGGGGGGGGGGGGGTGAAGGGCATGGCCAGGGGGGGGGGGTGAAGGGCATGGCTAGGGGGGGGGGGTGAAGGGCATGGCCAGGGAGGGGGGTGAAGGGCCTGGCCGGGGGGGGTGAAGGGCCGGGCCGGTGAAGGGCTGGGCGGGGGGGGTGAAGGGCCGGGGGGGGTGAAGGGCCGGGCCGGGTGAAGCGCCGGGGGGGGTGAAGCGCCGGGGGGGGGGGGGGGGTGAAGCGCCGGGGGGGGGGGTGAAGCGCCGGGGGGGGGGGGGTGAAGCGCCGGGCCGGGGTGAAAGATCCCTTCACCTGCGGTAACTTACCTCGCACCGGGCCGCGCTCCTACTTGGGTTCCTCGGCGGTCTCCGTTCCCACCGGCGAGGCGGAGCTGAGACGCTCAGGTCAGGAGGTGGTGTGGGCCGTGGCCCGTGCAGAGAGAGCCGGAGCAGCGCGCGCGGAGATGGTGAGCTGGGGGCGCGGCCTCTAGGCCTGAAGGTGCGAGCGTGCTCTGGGGGGGGGGGGGGAGCACCGGGAGAGAGTGTGAGCACCGGGGGAGAGGAAGCACCGGGAGAGAGGGTGAGCACCGGGGGAGAGGGAGCACCGGGAGAGAGGGTGATGTTGAGGTCCCGCGGAGTGGTGATAGGGGGGGGTTCGGTTGTTGCGGGCCAGCCGCGGGGGGGGGGGGTCAAGGCCGGGCAGCCGTTAAGGAGGGTGGAGTGTTTGTGTGTTGAGGAGGGTGGAGTGTGTGTGTGCTGAGGAGGGTGGAGTGTGTGTGTGTTGAGGAGGGTGTGTGTGTGTGTGTGTGTGTGTGTGTGCGTTGAGGAGGGTGGAGTGTGTGTGTGTGTGTGTGTGTGTGTGTGTGTGTGTGTGTGTGTGTGTGTGTGTGCGCGCGCGCGTTGAGGAGGGTGGAGTGAGTGTGTGTTTTTTTGGCCCGTCACTCCGCCTCAGGCCAATGAGAGGTGTGCAGGGGCGGGCGGCCCAAGGGACCAATGAGATTTCCCCTAGGGACACCGGACATCCAGCAGGCAGGCAGGCAGGCATGCATGCATGCAGGCAGGCAGGCATACAGTGCTTTCACTAATATAGTATAAGATACTGATTCATTACACTTATTAGAATGACCACAAAAAAATATTAATCAGTATACGTGTAATGAAGAGAAAGGGGTTATAACAATATTCAGAGGTTGATCTTCAAGCCCTTTCTACCAGGCACCACTTTCAGTTTGAAGTTGATGAACACACACACTGCAACTACAAATAATAATGTGATTATTTTTCTATAAAATTATTTCTACTTTCTGTAGCTGCAAGGTGCTGTTGTAGAAGAACAACACAACAGGGAAAAAAACATAAAGAAGCATGTTTTAACACTAGCAGTATGAGCTGGTCATTGGCACGGATAGTCTGTACTGAAAGCTGGGGTTGGAAGTACTGGATTCCCATGTGGATTGTATTAAGTCTCCTTGAAGCCTCATGTTTGACAGTCAGCAAAGCCCTAGATGTGGCTGGAACTCTTAGAGATGGAAAGCAGGCCCCCTCCCTGCACCTGGAGGCGAGTCAGGAACCGCTGGGTTCTCTCTGCATGCTTCAGCATCCCAGGACTGTGTGGTCACACATTTGGTCATTAGTGGAGTCGGCAGCTCGTTGCATTTGTATGTTGGCATCATAAATAAGACAAACACTGATTTTATTCAGCGGTGCACCCCGCTCACGTGTGGTACAAAGCGTGGTACGTTCAGCCTTTCCCCATAAACCGTGTGTACATTGGCTCTCTCTCGCTTAGTGTTTATGGAAATGTTGATGAAATTTACAGTAGACGCTCCTAGTTTCGGGTCAAGATCAGCTCAGTATGTTTAGGTCCTAGGTTGCGGCTAACATTTAATTGGCAGTTACTTTTTCTTAATCTTTGAATGCTTTCCCGCTTGCTTATGTAACCACACCCCTTGGGTTATTAAGGGGTTAAGGTGTATATAGGTAATAGTTTACGCTTTTTTTTGGCCCATTTCAGCCCCCTTGGGTATGTGACATCACAGGAATGCAGGAGTTAACTCTAGTATAAAAGCCCTATCCCAGGGGTGGCCAACTCCAGTCCTCAAGGGCCAGAAAACAGGTCAGGTTTTAAGGATGTCCCTGCTTCATTGACTGAGCCACTGATTGAGCAACCTGTGCTGAAGCAGCGATATCCTTAAAACCTGACTTGTTGGTGGCCCTTGAGGCCTGGAGTTGGCCACCCCTGGCCTGGCCCCGCTTTTCCCATGTGTGTAGGGGTATGTATATATGGAGTTATTTAATGGTCTGATCCCTATCGGTATAGTAATATGCCTAGCCCACTGCTGATCAGCCTGTTGGCTTCTCCCACCTGAAGCACTGTCAAGCATGCAGCCAGCAGCTGCCTCTTCTCTTCCAATCATTGAGGAGACCCTGTTGAGGGACCCTAGCTAAGCCCCTGGAAATTAATACCGAGTGCCTGCACACACTTTGCAGCCTCCATCAGCGACTGCCTATTTAGGGTCAGGCTTCTTGTCTCTACTAGTTGCCCAGATACACCAGTCACAGGGTGTCCTAGATACTTGTTCTGTGCATCACACAGCTGCTACTCACTTTATGCCTCCTTATTGTCCCTTTTCTTTAAAAAAAATTACCATTCAATTAACTTTAATGATTCACATTCTCTTTTCCATCTAGGGGACTTGACCTGGTTCCATTTCTCCAGGGCCATTATTATTCCTACGGATCCATCTATCTGGCCGATATTATCTGGTGTTATCACAATTGGTGAGATTATATATGATCCGCCACTCAGTCTACCCATCATCGATTGGACGCTTATACTTACATTTGAGTGGTATGAGAGCACGCTACTGTGACTCTCCCCAATCTAGGCGAGCATCTCATGACAGGGCCTCTCTCTTTTCCATTATATGATTTTTGTTCCCTAGTGCATCTACCTGCTATACATTTATTCCCTGGTGCATCAACCTGCTCTACATTTATTCCCTGGTGCATCTACCTGCTATACATTTATTCCCTGGTGCATCTACCTGCTATACATTTATTCCCTGGTGCATCTACCTGCTCTACATTTATACCCTGGTGCATCTACCTGCTATACATTTATTCCCTGGTGCATCTACCTGCTATACATTTATTCCCTGGTGCATCTACCTGCTATACATTTATTCCCTGGTGCATCTACCTGCTATACATTTATTCCCTGGTGCATCTACCTGCTCTACATTTATTCCCTGGTGCATCTACCTGCTATACATTTATTCCCTGGTGCATCTACCCGCTATACATTTATTCCCTGGTGCATCTACCTGCTCTACATTTATTCCCTGGTGCATCTACCTGCTATACATTTATTCCCTGGTGCATCTACCTGCTATACATTTATTCCCTGGTGCAGCTACCTGCTATACATTTATTCCCTGGTGCATCTACCTGCTATACATTTATTCCCTGGTGCATCTACCTGCTATACATTTATTCCCTGGTGCATCTACCTGCTATACATTTATTCCCTGGTGCATCTACCTGCTATACATTTATTCCCTGGTGCATCTACCTGCTATACATTTATTCCCTGGTGCATCTACCTGCTCTACATTTATTCCCTGGTGCATCTACCTGCTCTACATTTATTCCCTGGTGCATCTACCTGCTCTACATTTATTCCCTGGTGCATCTACCTGCTCTACATTTATTCCCTGGTGCATCTACCTGCTCTACATTTATTCCCTGGTGCATCTATCTGCTCTAAATTTATTCCCTGGTGCAGCTACCTGCTCTACATTTATTCCCTGGTGCATCTACCTGCTCTACATTTATTCCCTGGTGCATCTACCTGCTCTACATTTATTCCCTGGTGCATCTACCTGCTCTACATTTATACCCTGGTGCATCTACCTGCTCTACATTTATTCCCTGGTGCATCTACCTGCTCTACATTTATTCCCTGGTGCAGCTACCTGCTCTACATTTATTCCCTGGTGCATCTACCTGCTCTACATTTATTCCCTGGTGCATCTACCTGCTCTACATTTATTCCCTGGTGCAGCTACCTGCTATACATTTATTCCCTGGTGCATCTACCTGCTCTACATTTATTCCCTGGTGCATCTACCTGCTCTACATTTATTCCCTGGTGCATCTACCTGCTATACATTTATTCCCTGGTGCATCTATCTGCTCTACATTTATTCCCTGGTGCATCTACCTGCTCTACATTTATTCCCTGGTGCATCTACCTGCTATACATTTATTCCCTGGTGCATCTACCTGCTCTACATTTATTCCCTGGTGCATCTACCTGCTCTACATTTATTCCCTGGTGCATCTATCTGCTATACATTTATTCCCTGGTGCATCTATCTGCTATACATTTATTCCCTGGTGCAGCTACGTGCTATACATTTATTCCCTGGTGCATCTACCTGCTATACATTTATTCCCTGGTGCATCTACCTGCTATACATTTATTCCCTGGTGCATCTACCCGCTATACATTTATTCCCTGGTGCATCTACCTGCTATACATTTATTCCCTGGTGCATCTACCTGCTATACATTTATTCCCTGGTGCATCTACCTGCTCTACATTTATTCCCTGGTGCAGCTACCTGCTTTACATTTATTCCCTGGTGCATCTATCTGCTATACATTTATTCCCTGGTGCATCTATCTGCTATACATTTATTCCCTGGGGCAGCTACCCGCTATACATTTATTCCCTGGTGCATCTACCTGCTATACATTTATTCCCTGGTGCATCTATCTGCTATACATTTATTCCCTGGTGCAGCTACCTGCTATACATTTATTCCCTGGGGCAGCTACCCGCTAT